>NC_091789.1:140577298-140689355 GCF_029378745.1 Bos indicus
AGTATTTCCTGAGAAGAACTGGAGGTCACTTCAAAATAAATAAATAAACCACAGCTCACGTGCTGATGTTTTAAAGAGAAAAGGCAATTGCTAAAAATGACTGTCCAATTTCCATTACTTACTACAGTCATTAGAAACAAGGAATATGTATATTGATCTGAAGTGGTTCAAACAGTGTTTTCTTTGTTCAAACCAATTTAGCTGGAGGAAAAGTCAAGAGTTTGCCTTATGTGGGGGCAGTGGGGGGGGGCATTGTGGAGAGAAAGAGATTCTTTACATAAAGAACTCTTGTTTTTCTATCCTAGGGCCACTGACCTAAGAAAAATAACTGGGTTTCTATTAAAGCAAAGCAATTTTTGCCCCTGACCAAGCAATTTTTGCCCCTGATCACTATTGGTTTAATTCTAGGCCCTCGAGACTCAAAGTAGGTTTGGAATTAGCAATATCAGTACAATCTGGGCATACATTAGAAAGGTAGACTCTCTGGCCCCACCCCAGTCCTAACTGAATCATAATCTAGTTAATCATAATCATAATCATGAAACGATTCATATGCACATTAATGTTTGAGAAGTACTAGTCTAGACAAACATGGTTATTTAAACATTTGATAGACAAAAGAGATGGTTAAATAAAGGAGGAAATACTATCTGATAAAAGCACTTTTGTCCAAAGATTTGTTGGTGTTGATAAACTTGCTCCTATCCACTTAAGCCAGGTTTGAAGTAAAAACTTAATAGGCCCATTCTGAAATGACTTTTACCAGCTCCAGCGTCCTCATGGTTGACTGAGCTCCCACAAATGGTTGCTGACTTTGTTTGTGTCCCCAGGTGAGCAGAAATGAGTGAACAAGCAGAAAAGAGCAGTTCCGTGCGAGAGAGACCTGCACGTCAAAGTTCTCCTGAGAAACCGAGCGAGAAGGAACTGAAGCAAATGAAATGGTTGGATCGGCAGTTAAAACAGTTGTCATTTCAAAATCCCGGGCCTCAGGTAGCCAACTTTAATCCTGAAGTAAGGCAGCAGATAAAGAAAGGGCAAATGGCAAAGAAGAATGAGCTTGTTCCTGAAAAACGTGAAGTCAACAAGTATGACGAAAAGGGCAGGCTCACCTTCAATAAGGCTGACCTGTGTGACTGCCTTGATGAAGACTGCCTGGGTTGCTTCTACCCGTGCCCCAAGTGTAACTCCACCAAGTGCGGGCCCACTTGCCGCTGCAACCGCCGCTGGGCCTACGACACCATAGTTGATGAGAATGGGGAGGTCATCAGCAAGATGCCATTCGACCTCTCTGAATAGGACCAGCCCTCCAGGCTGATCAATTTTCTCTGCTTTGCAGTTAAACCAGCCGCTTTCTCCTGGATGAATTTTAGGACTGGGGGAAGAAAGTTTTAAAAATAGAGTTTAGACTAGTTAGTGTTCTCTGAAGCCGGTAAAGTGTCTGCCTGTAATGCAGGAGACCTGGGTTCGATTCCTGGGTTGGGAAGATCCCCTGGAGAAGGAAATGGCAATCCACTCCAGCACTCTTGCCTGGAAAGTCCCATAGACAGAGGAGCCTGACAGGCTACAGTCCATGGGGTCGCAAAGAGTCGGACACAACTGAGCCACTTCACTTTCACTTTCTCTAACCTTCCTGCTGTGATGACTCAAATTCCTCCTCTGGTAACCAGCAACTCCATTGCTACTCTCCTCTCAGATTAAAAATCCCTCTCCTCTTTGCTGGTACCTTAGGAGATAGAGTTTTAGGATTTTTAGAATTCTGTAGCTGAGAGCTTGTCTTGACATAGAACTTATGTTTATAATAGCTAGTTACCGTTAGGATCTTACACTTTATCAATTCTAAATCAGAATTGCCATTTGGATTGACTTGGCACTACATACTCATAGTCTCATCTTTTAGTGTTACTGTTTTAACAATATTAAAATGAAATTAAAAAAAAAAAAACTTTAATAGGCCCCATGGCCCCGTGGCCCAACATATGAGCACAAAAGCAGAGATTCAATTTAAGTGATATCCAAAATGCCAACTGGAAGCAGACTTCAAAGGACAAATTTTTATCTAAATGTTTCATACAAATCATTTTAAAGCATTTTTTTGGTGGCTAAGGTTACCAGCCACACAGAACTGACCAAGGTGGTACAAAATTCCTAAGACCTAAGTTGCATTTGGTTTTGTAGGTACAGGATTTGAGACAATTCAGCTAGAGTTTCTGCTGACCTCAGTGAAGATCCCATCTCAGAAGACTGCTGTGAAACATCTGGGCCGGGTTTGGCAGCTATTGCACAAAACTGTTTTTAGGGGAAAATCTCTATGAAAATGTTCACACCCACAGCGTCATCGGGAAAGTTTCTCTTCAGTCATCTTTGATATCAAGTTTTATTCAAATGATCTGTAAGGAGAAAATTGCTTTTTCCACTTTTCCGTGTTTACTTCTCATGAACATTTAATTGCTTCTTCTGAAGCTTTGGATTGGGCACAAAGAGACTTTCCACTGAACACAGTTGTGCAGGCACTGGCTGAGGCTGCAGACGTAATGGGCTAAAAATAGACTGAAGGCCCCTATCTCCATCCCACCAAATGGCTATGTATGTTTACCCACTAGAAAATATTCACCTGAGACCTCAATATTTTGCCTCTGACTAACTCACCCGAAATCTCTGTGTGGCAAATTCATTAATAAAAATTATTAATTATTCATTAATAATTAATTTTAAGTAATAAAAATTAATTAATTTTCCTTACTTTGATTTTTTTGTGTGTGTGAGAAAGTGTGTGTGTTTTAGACCCAAGAGAAAAAAATAAAACTTTTTCCCCCTTCCCTAAAGCAAATCCATATTTTGTTCTTTGGCAAATACCAATCACTTTCCATCAGAAATTCCTGATAGTGATATTAGGTTGGTGCAAAAGTTTTGCCTCATCCGCCATATTCCTGACCTTTTGCCAACCGCCCACCACTTCTTCAAGCATCCTGACAACGTTTTGTGGGGGGAAGGCTTCCACAACCAGCAGGAGGCAGAAAATGCTTTCCAAGAATTTAACCAAATCCTGAAGCACAGATTTTTTTAAAATTATTCATTAATTTTTTAAATTAATTTTTTAATTGAAGGATAATTGTTTTACATAATTTGTTGTTTTCTGTCAAACCTCAACATGAATCAGCCATAAGTATATGTATGTCCCCTCCCTCTTGAACCTCCCTCTCATCTCCCTCCCCATCCCACCCCTCTACGTTGGTACAGAGACCCTGTTTGAGATCCTGGAGATATACAGCAAAGTCCCTTTGGCTATCTATTTCACATATGGTAAAGTAAGTTTCCATGTTACTCTCGCCATACATCTCACCCTCTCCTGCCTTCTCCCCGTGTCCACGAGTCTGTTCTCTCTGTCTGTTTCTCCACTGCTGCCCTGCAAATAAATTCTTTGGTACCATCTTTCTAGATTCCATATATATGTGTTAGTATATGGTATTTATGTTTCTCTTTCTGACTGACTTCACTCTGTATAATAGGCTCTAGGTTCATCCACCTCATTGGAACTGACTCAGATGTGTTCCTTTTTATGGCTGAGTAATATTTCATTGTGTATATGTACCACGACTTCTTTATCCATTCATCTGTCGATGGACATCTAGGTTGCTTCCATGTCCTAGCTGTTTTAAATAGTGCTGCAGTGAACATTAGGGTACATGTGTCTTTTTCAATTTTGGTTTCCTCAGGGTATATGCCTAGCAGTGGGATTACAGGGTTATATGGTGGTTTTATTCCTAGTTTTTTAAGGAATCTCCATACTGTCTTCCATAGTGACTGTATTAATTTACATTCCCACCAACAGTGCAAGTGTTTATCCACACCCTCTCCTGTGTGTAGACATTTTGATGATGGCCATTCTGACCGGTGTGAGGTGATACTTCATTGTAGTTTGGATTTGCATTTCTCTCATAATGAGCAATATTGAGCATCTATTCATGTCTTTCTTAGCCATCTGTGTGTCTCCTTTGGAGAAATGTCTGTTTTGATCTTTTCCCACTTTTTAATTGGGTTGTTTTCTGCTATTGAGTTGTATGAATGAGCTGCTTGTATATTTTGGAAATTAATCCTTTGTCAGTTGTTTGATTTGCTATTATTTTCTCCCGTTCTGAGGGTTGTCTTTTCACCCTTCTTATAGTTTTGTTTGCTGTGCAAAAGCTTTTAAATTAATCAGGTCCCACTTGTTTACATTCATTTTTATTTCCATTCCTCTAGGAGGTGGGTCATAGAGGATCTTGCTTTATGATATTGAGTGTTCTGCCTGTGTTTTCCTCTAAGAGTTTTATATTTCCTGGTCTTATATTTAGATCTTTAATCCATTTTGAGTTTCTCTTTGTGTATGGTGTTAAGAACTGTTCTAATTTCATTCTTTTACATGTAGCTATCCAGTTTTCCCATCACTGCTTATTGAAGAGGTTGGCTTTGCCCCATTGTATATTCTTGCCTCCTGTCTTGTTCCATTGGTCTATATTTCTGTTTGTGAAGCACAGATTTTTATGCTACAGGAATAAACAAGCTTACTTCTTGTTGGAAAAAATCTGTTGATTATAATGGTTCCTATTTTGATTCATAAAGATGTGTTTGAGGTTAGTTATAATGATTTAAAATTCGTGGTCTGAAACCGCAATTACATTTGCAGCAACCTCATACTTTGCTTGTTTTTACAGGTCATCTTAGACCAAGAGTTTAAATAAAATGGGCTATCAAAATTAGTAGTTTTTCTTTTTAATGCTCAAACTGGTCTATCTAGCTTTGCTGAATTGGTGAAGATGGGCTTCAGAAGTACAAACTGAACTTTTCATTCTAGTCAAAGAACAATCTTGTGCTTCAAAGACCGGAACCCAGGGACTTCCCTGGCAGTCCAGTGGTTAAGACTCTGTGTTTCCAGCACAGGGGATGTGGGTTCAATCCCTGGTTGCAGAACTAAGGTTCTACATGCTGTGCAGCCAAAAAATTTTTTTTTTTTTAGTTTAAAAAAAGATGGGAACCAAAACTTTCTCAAAGCAATTCGTCTGAACCTACCTGGAATCTTTGCAGTGCAATAGTTGTTATCACTGTCCATTTACCTGCTGAAGTGCCCTTTGCATTTGAAAAGCAAAGAGGTAACCGTGTTACCATGTTCACAAAACTACGAGAGAAAGGTTGATAAACAATTTATAACCACTTTCACAGCAAAGAACACATTTGTCTGAGCATTTGGAGGCTGCTATTTGCAGTCAGTTAACAATTCCCAAGGTGTGGTAGGTAACCCTCCAGGATGGTCCCCAGTGATCCTCTGATATTTTGTAATGCTTTTCCCTGAACTGGTGGCTGAACTTAGTGACTTGGTTCTAATGAACAGAATAAGGCCCAAGTGATGGTGACTGGAGACTTGGTCATAAAGGGCAATGTGGCCTTTCTTTTGCATCATCATGATCATCTGCTCTAGAGCAGGCCGGCTGCCCTATGTGAGCAGCCCTATGAGGAAGCCAACATGAGAAAGAATTGGCAACTCTGGCCAACAACCTCATGAGTATTTTTGGAAAGGGGTCTTCTTGCCTCATCAAGCTTTGAATGACTGTAGTCCTAGCTGACACCTCGATTGCAACCTTGTGAGAGACCTTGAGCCAGAACCACCCAGCCATGCTGCTTCCTGACTTTTCCTTCACAGAAACTGTGAGATAAGAAATGATCACTGTTTTAAGATGCTAACATCTGGGGTAATTTGCTATGCAGCAATGGCTAGCTAGCACAGAAGGGTTTTATGCTTCTTCTAGATTTATGCCTTTATTTATTCAGCAGGTATTTATTGAGAAACTACCACATGCCAGGCATTGTGTTTATGGGATTCTCCAGACAAGAGTCTTGGAGTGAGTTGCCATTCCCTTCTCAAATGCCATGTGTATGTAGAGGTTAATCATCTACTGAACATAAAAAACATATTTAAGGGGCCCCTGGTTTCTGGGCACTATATACATAGCATACAGAAAAAAATTTTACCCTTGGAAAACTGTGGTGGTTATCTTTGGAAATACCATCTACCACCTAGGGTTACTACTATACATTTGCTATTTATATATTAATGGCCCAACAAATATTTATAGACTGAATACTTTTCTGTGAATTGTGCTCACCTGTTGAAACTAGAGATGACACTACAAACCTCTGTCCCTACTGCTGCTAAGTCACTTCAGTCGTGTCTGACTCTGTGCGACCTCAAAGACAGCAGCCCACCAGGCTCCCCCGTCCCCGGGATTCTCTAGGCAAGAACACTGGAGTGGGTTGCCATTTCCTTCTCCAATGCATGAAAGTGAAAAGTGAAAGTGAATTCGCTGAGTTGTGTCTGACTCTTTGCGACCCCATGGACTGCAGCCTACCAGGCTTCTCCATCCATGGGATTTTCCAGGCAAGAGTACTGGAGTGGGGTGCCATTGTCCCTACTATGTCCCCTCAAAATTTGTGTATTGAAACCTCATTCCCAAGGTGATGGTAGTAGAAGGTAGGACCTTTGAGAGGTGGTTAGGTCATTAGGTTAAAGCCCTAAGGAATGAGTCTCTTATAGAAGAGACCCAAGAGAGCTCCCTTACTTCTGTGAGGACCGTTAGGCCAGTATAATCTTTCTAGCATGCCATATATGTGTATACATATCAAATACCAGTCTTTTCAGCAATGAAAAAGTATCTCTAACATATTTATTAACATCCTCTGGCTATAGATTTAGATAATGACATTTGTAGTGCTTAAACTTCTCTGGAATGTGAGTTCAAATGCTAACTAACCACCTCTAAGGATTAATCTAAGGATTAATTAATCTAAGGATTAGCTTTAAGGATAAAGTTCATTCATACATGTTTACACATTTACACCACACTGTTTACACCATACAGACAATATGTGGGCATGTATTGTCTAAACCCTAACGTTCTGAGTACAAGCTGCCCCAGTCCTTGTCTTCCAGTGCTCCAGGGGCAGGCTCTGTCCCTGGATGCTGGGTGGGTGGATCAGTTTAATTCTGATTGGGAAGCTCCCTTGTTGGCATATGAAAGTGAAAAGAAATGAAATTCGCACAGTTGTGTCCCGACTCCTTGCAATTCCATGGACCGCAGCCTGTCCTCATCTATCCATGAAATTCTTCAGGCAAGAGTATTGGAGTGGGTTGCCATTTCTTTCTCCCAGGGATCTTCCCAAGCTGGGGATCGAACCCAGGTCTCCTGCATTGCAGGCAGATTCTTTACCACCTGAGCCACTACGTTCTCCAGTATCAGCTCTCAAGGGTGAAGTTAACATTTTTCTCTCTACCTGCCAACTTCTTTGTTTTATCTTTGTAAGTTATTCATATTTCAGGTTGGCCAGAGTTATCTATTGGGTACTTTCAAACACCCCAGCTGCAAACTGGCATGCTCCTGGCCCTTCTGAAAGGTCTTCCAAGAATCCTCTTGACAGACCTTGGAACTCTTGCCTGTTGATCTTCTCCCACTTACACCATGCTTCAAAGCAGCCTTTGACTCCACATATCCGTATCCCCAGCATCTAACACACAACCTGGTACACAGTAGGTGCTCAGTGAATGTTTGTTTAATGATGAGTCATTGATAGCAGGACATGCTTTTTGAGGGGCTTTTTAGGAGTGTTGGTCAATAGCTCATTAAAAACCTGCTTGAAATGACTGAGATAAGCAACCTTAGATGACTCGCACAAACACAAAGAATTTCCTAGAAACAATGTTTCTTTTTTCTTTTACCATATGTTCCTGTTTTTGTCTTTTCCATTACTCATTGAAAATAGCAACTACACTTTGCTGTCCACCTGAAACTATCACAACATTGTTAACTGGCTATACTCCAATACAAAATAAAGTGTAATTTAAAAAAAACGTGGAAAAAATAGAACTAAAATAAAGAAAGAAGCAACTATAGAATTCTCTGGTGGTCCAGTGGTTAAGACTCAGGAACATGTGTTCATATATACGTGTATATATATATGTATATATGTATGTGTGTATATATATGAGCTTCCCTGGTGGCACAGACAGTAGACTCTGCCTTGAAAACATATTCATTTCATTTAATGCTAGTTTATCCAGAGGCTAATCTAACAAATTAATTGATTGCCTATGTTTTGAGGTCATCTTATGGCCTACTGCGAGTTCTATTAAATAAAAAAGAAACAACAAAGTCCTACTGTATAGCACAGGGAACTATATTCAATATTTACCCTGTGTTAAACCATAATGGAAAAGAATATAGAAAAGAATGTCTATATGTATATAACTGAGTCACTTTGTTGTAAAGCAGAGATTGGCACAACATTGTAGATCAACTGCACTTCAACAAAAAAATTAAATATAAAATTTAAGTAAATAACAGAGGAAAAGCTCCATGGGAGGTACTGAATAAATGTTTACTGAGTTAAGTAATTATTGTAAAATCTTTTAAAATGATGGCAATAGAGACATGTTTTTTTCAGTATTATATGTAAGTAGCTGATCATGCATAGTTCAGTGCAACCTCTAAAACCATTGGCCCACATTTTTGTCCTACCTGTGAATTTAATTTATCTGTGTTATTCATCATTCTTAGCTAAAGCATAAATTCCTTTTTTAAGATACTAAGTTTGAGATACCAGAAGTTCCAAAATCTGACACCACTTAGTTGTGTGGCCTTGAATAAAGTGTTCTACTTCTCTGCACCTTGACTTCAGTTTCCCCTACTGTCAAATGTAGATACTGGAGTGTGAAGTCAACCGTTTATTCAGTTATACCCAGGACCTAAACTAGGATGAGGCAAGTGAACTGCTCACCTTGGGAGAAAAATTTAAGGCAGGTTGGGTGGGGTTGCCAAAAAACCTAAATAATCAAGAAAAGTAGTATTTCAATGCAGTATTTTTAAAAAATCAAAGTTAACACAAAAGATGTATTATGACCAAAATATCAGCATTTTAAAGATGAGGTCACTGTTGCTGATTTTTCCTTTGGCCTCTGACTCCAGTGTGGTTTAGCATGGCACTGTAACTGATCCGGATTTTTATTTTTCTTTCCTTCTCTCTCTTTTTTTTTTTTTTTTTTTGCCATGGTGCACAGCTCAGGGGATCTTAGTTCCCTGACCAGGGGCCAAACTTGTGCCCCCTGGAAGTGGAAGGGTAGAGTCTTAACCACTGGATCACCAGGGGAGTCCCTGAGTTTTCAATAAACATTTCATTAAACCATCATTCATCTTATTGGCCTCTTAAATTTTGCACTGGGATTGAGTCCCGGTCCTGTTACATACATTTAATGAATGCCTGCCATTTACTGAGCACTGTTCGGACATAGCAGCCCTTGGTTTCAAGGAGCTCACAACTTTATTAGGAAAAACAGGAGAGTCAGCAGAGAATAAGTAGGACAATGGGAGATGTTTTTGGACAGAGTTTAGCAATGGAAGGAATGATATCAGATGAGCCCATGTGGACTAGAAAACATAGCATTTCATCCCGAGGTGGTATGTATCACAGAGCGGTGATGAATGCAGGCTGAAGATGGAGGCCCTGGGGTCAAGCCCTACCTCTTCCAATTCTAATTGGTTGTGTAATCTTGTGCAGTGTATCCTTTTAACTTCCCTGCACTTCTGCTTCTTTCTTCATTAGTAAAAGTCAGAAGAATAATTACATCAACTTAAGAGGGTTGTGAGGGTGACTTGAGCTCAAATAGTGAGCCCTGAGAATAGAGCCAGAACTTAGGAAAAATTGTTAAATGTTACTTTTAACGAGAAAACACTCATTTTGAGCAAGGAGAAGCTCTATTAGATAAAATTAAACCCAGCTCTTTTCTAGGCAAGCTGCTAAGAGTTGCAGTGATTTTTATCTTTCCCTGACTTGTCACTCTGTGTCCCAAACCACTTTCCCTTAGTTCCAGTTGAGCAGGAAAAGCTGTTTCATCTTTGGCAGTTCTTCCAAATTCAGTAGACCGTGACTGGTCATTTAGAAAGTTAATGAACAATTGATGGCTCATGTACAAATGTACAAAACCTCATCATTTTTTCTCGCAACCTTTGATATAAACAAGTGGACACCATGATGTTAACCCTTAGAATGTACATGGAGTCTCTTATTCACCATGTTTTAGAGGGAGACTGATATGAGCCCTTGGAGTGGCTAGAAGCAACCTTCCAGTACTTTACAAAATCTTGTGAATAGGAGCACAGGGCTGAACTGGGAAGAGCACTTTTGCTTTTACTGGACTGAAGGAGTAGAAATTTTGCTTCTTCAGCTCAACAAGATTCCACCACCTTAGTTTGAATCAATTGGATATATGGAGAGGGTCTAAGAGGGTTATGGAAGAAAGGGAAGAGGAACTAAAAAGGCTCTTGATGAAAGTGAAAAAGGAGAGTGAAAAAGTTGGCTTAAAGCTCAACATTCAGAAAACGAAGATCATGGCATCTGGTCCCATCACTTCATGGGAAATAGATGGAGAAACAGTGGAAACAGTGACAGACTTTATTTATTTGGGCTCCAAAATCACTGCAGATGGTGACTGCAGCCATGAAATTATAAGATGCTTACTCCTTGGAAGGAAAGTTATGACCAACCTAGATAGCATATTCAAAAGCAGAGACATTACTTTGCCAACAAAGGTCCGTCTAATCAAGGCTATAGTTTTTCCAGTGGTCATGTATGGATGTGAGAGTTGGACTGTGAAGAAAGCTGAGCACTGAAGAATTGATGCTTTTGAACTGTGGTGTTGGAGAAGACTCTTGAGAGTCCCTTGGACTGCAAGGAGATCCAACCAGTCCATTCTAAAGGAGATCAGCCCTGGGATTACTTTGGAAGGAATGATGCTAAAGCTGAAACTCCAGTACTTTGGCCACCTCATGCGAAGAGTTGACTCATTGGAAAGACTCTGATGCTGGAAGGGATTGGAAGCAGGAGGAAAATGGGAAGACAGGATGAGATGGCTGGATGGCATCACTGACTCGATGGATGTGAGTTTGAGTGAACTCCGGGAGTTGGTGATGGACAGGGAGGCCTGGCGTGCTTCAATTCATGGGGTCTCAAAGAGCTGGACACAACTGAGCGACTGAACTGAACGGAACTCAACTAAGAGGCTACCATCTCTGCTCCCCTAATTTACTCCTGTAACTCTGTCAGCTCTGATGTTGTAAAAAAGAAAGAAAGAAAGAAAAAAAAAGGCCCACTATTTATAAAGTACTCCTCAGTTTTGCAAATTGTCTCAAAATTTAAACATGGACTAAGTGATAGATGGTATTTATGAATTGTTCATTATTTTCTTAACTGTAATATTAGCACTGTGGTCATATGAGGAAAACAAAGGAAAACATTTTCCTTCCTTCTGTCCTTCCTTTGAGACGCATATTAAAGTAAAAAGGACATAATATCTGAGATTTGCTTTACAGAAAACTTGAAACCCCTCAAAAAAAGTTTGGGGGGTACCTGATCAAACAAGAATGTCAGGGCATTGGTTGTTGGGTCTGAGTAAGTCTGGAGTAGTTACTTGTAGTCTCTGCTTTTACATAATTTGGAAATTTTCCCAACAACAAAACAGGTTTTGGGAAGTTCCCTAGTAGTCCAGGGGTTAAGTCTTTGTACCTCTATTGCAGAGGTTTCAGGTTTGTTCATTGGTTGGGAAACTAAGATCCCGCAGGCCATGCAGGGAGTCCAGAAAGAAAAAAAAAAACATGATTTTCTATTTTTAGGCACTGTTTCTCAATCTTGCCTTGGCACCCCCACCTGAGCAATAGGCTGGCATTATCCCTTCCCCAATCCTGTAAAGTGGTTTCTCTACCAGTGTGCAGGTGTGGATTGCAGGTGCAGTTGAAATAGAGACCCTCCCAGCCCTTGGAGCAGTCATAGGACCTAAGGCAGAGGGTGGGGCTCTTGGAGCAGTCAGAATTTCTGCCCTGGTAGCCTGGGGCCATAAGTAGCCTCAACCTGATAATCACTGTCTTTGAGACAAGGGGTGAAAAAACACTGACTCAAGACTGTTCCTGTTAAAAAGTAAATATTCCTTGGGAGGAGTTGACTCAGCAAGCTATCACCAACTCCTAACAAGTCAAATGCTTCAGCTATCAACTCTCCTGATCCTGACAGCTCAGTGACACCTCCCCTGGATAATGGGTGAGTTTTGGACTATGGCCAAGATTGAGTGGGATAAGACCCTGGGAAAACCAATGAGCTGGGCTCCGGAATGAAGTTGGCCTGAGGGGAAATGGGAAGGAAAGATGCTGAGCAGTTAGAGCTCGGTGGTGGTGGTATTGGGAAGAATTGTGGGCAGAGGTGTCCCAGGGAACCCCAGAAGGAAGAAGTCACATACTCTGATTCATCTCAGAACAGAGCTCCTTCTAGGCTACTTCATAGCGGTGTCATGTAATAGTTCCACATGGAGAAGTAGCTCACCAACAACTTCCCAGGTCTTTTACCCCCCCCCCCCCCAGTTTTATGTACACCTGAAATTTTACCAAGTAGTGAAAGGCCTGTGCTCAGGGGAATTTTTCAGTTCAGTCCAGTCATTCAGTTGTGTCCGACTCTTTGTGACACCATGGACTGCAGCACACCAGGCTTTCCTGTCCATCACCAACTCCTGGAGCTACTCAAACTCATGTCCATTGAGTCGGTGATGCCATCCAACCATCTCACCCACTGTTGTCCCCTTCTCCTCAAGCCTTCAATCTTTACCAGCATCAGGGTCTTTTCCAATGAATTAGTTCTTTGCATCAGGTGGCCAAAGTATTGAAGCTTCAGCTTCAGCATCAGTCCTTCCAATGAATATTCAGGACTGATTTCCTTAGGATGGACTGCTTGGATCTCCTTGCAGTCCAAGGGACTCTCAACAGTCTTATCCAAAACCACAGTTCAAAAGCATCAATTCTTTGGTGCTCAGCTTTCTTTATGTCCCATTTATCACATCCATACATGACTACTGGAAAAACCATAGCTTTGACTAGACAGACCTTTGTTGGCAAACTAATGTCTCTGTTTTCAGGTTGCTGTGCAGGTTGGTCATAGCTTTTCTTCCAAGGAGCAAGCATCTTTTAGTTTCATGGCGGCAGTCACCATCTGCAGTGATTCTGGAGCCCCCCAAAATAAAGTCTCTCAACAGTTTCCATTGTTTCCCCATCTATTTGCCATGAAGTGATGGAACTTGATGCCATCATCTTAGTTTTCTGAATTGAGTTTTAAGCCAGCTTTTTCACTCTCCTCTTTCACTTTCAAGAAGAGGCTCTTTAGTTCTTCTTCGCTTTCTGCCATAAGGTTGGTGTCACCTGCATATCTCAGTCAAACTTCAAGTGAGTTTTTATCCTTTTGTTTTCATTTGGGTTCCCTCAGAAGTAGAAACTGAAACACTATTGTTGGGGGAGTAGGGGTGGGAATCACACTAGCCCTGGACTGATTTCCTTTCCTTTGGAGATTTTTTTTTTAATATAAGAAATGAATACACTTCCAGCTTATTTAAGGCCCAATTATTCTGGATTTTGATAACTTACAACCAAAGTTCAGTTCAGTTCAGTTCAGTCACTCAGTCCAAATCTTTGCAACCCCATGAACCACACCACACCAGGCCTTCCTGTCCATCACCAGCTCCTGGAGTCCACCCAAACCAAACTTTATCCCAACGAATTCAGAATCCTATCAAGACTGGGAAGATCTGCAGGATAAGTTCAACTCAAAGGCTACAGCAAACACTTTGAGGTGAGCCAGGGAAGCTAAGGTCTTTCCAAACCAAAGAGGCAGGAATGAAGTCAACAAAGATTCAGGGGCTGCAATGAGACGAAATGAGCCAACAGAATGTTGGGGAGAGAGCTGGAAGTCCCTTCTATACCTAGACTGTGGTGCTTAAAGGTAGAGAGCACAGAAAAGAGAAGATTAGAAGTTAGGATGGCTAAGACTTTGTGATCAATTAGGCATCAGGGGTGAGGAGAGGGAAGAGTGAGGGAAAGATGGTCCCAGGTCTGTGGCTTGGGAAACTGGATAGATGGTGCTGCTATTTTGAGCGAGGGCACTCAGGGGAGAGAGAGATTTAGAGAGACGATCAGATTTGGAGAGGTGAGTTTTGGACCCACTGGGGTTAAGGTGCTCATGGGAGATCCGAGTGGAGATATTTTTAAGCTGCTGGATGTGGACTCTACAAGGAGAGCAGGGCTAGAAATATTCATCTAGACCAGTCAGTCTATAGATGGGCTTCATGGCAAGGATATGTTGAGGACGGTGAGGAAATTGTGTGGGATGAGAAGACAACAGTTGGCTTGTTACCAGCATCTAAGCATAGGAAAAAAGGCCAAGCAACCTATGAAGAAGGAAGGGAATAAGTGGCAAGAGAAGAGGGCAGAAAAGGAGTGGGGTGGTGTATTCCAGTATCCAAGTGAAGGAGGAGTTTCAAGAGGGGTCATCAGCAATGTGAAATAACAAACAGAAATGTCTAATAAATGCTGTCAGTGCCAAGCCTGCATTTCCTCAGCTCTTACCAGTGTATGTAGCCAGGTTTCCAACTGCCAGAACCAGCATCTCTTTGATTCTGGTCTTTCTCTGGTTTCTAGAACCTGCTCTGTCCATCGACTTGGAGGGCTAGAAATGCCAGGGAATTAAGGCATACCACTTCCCCTCAAATAGCCATCAGCTGATGGTTGCCAGAAGCTGGTGTACAACTATTTCAGCTACCTTGCCCCTTGAGCAATGTAACTCTGAGATTCAGATTCTACACTACTTCCCAGAGTTCCCTGGAAAAGGATTCAGTTCTGGTTGCACACCACACTGACTTGTTTAATAACACACTCTGTGTTGACTTTCTTCCCTTGCCTTCTCACTTCTTCACTCCTTTACCTGTATTTCCTGGGATCTCCTTGCAAACAAACCACTTACACTCGAATTCTTGCCTCAGGTTCTACTTTTAGGGAAACTCAGATTATCTAGAAAGATAAGGCCTGGGAACCATCTATGGGAACGGGTTTCTGATAGCTAGCTCCATTGGTGACTTGAGTGAGAAAGTTGGGAATGGAAGGAGAAAGTCTTCATTTCAGGGAGATAAATAAATAAGAGAGGAATGATGGAGAAGATACTTCAGAAGCAAAGTTATCACGACTTACCCGGTGGTCCAGTGGTTAAGACTCTGCCTTCCAATGCAGGGAGGCTTTGGTTCAATTCCTGTTTGGGTAACTCAGGTCTTAAATACTGCAGACTGTGGCCAAAAATTAAAAAAAAAAAAAAAAGGCAAAGTTACCAACTGAAGAGACAGAATGGTGACCTCACATTTCGGATCAATAGGATTAAATCCCTCTTGCTAATCGCACCCTAACTACTGTGAGGGCTCACATTTCTCCAACGATGCCCTGTCTTGGAGAAATGTGGTATTGCCTCTGGTGGAAGTTAATGGGCCTGCTCCCTCACCCTGATGTGGGCAGGTGACCTAGGCTAGACCATGGGACGCCCTCTCCCAAGTGTTTGAATCCTAAGTGATATAAGACTATGAAGACTAGTGAGGTCATTTATCACAGCACTCTGGTGCTAAACAGACTTTCCCAAACATTTTTGTCTCAAAAAACCTTGCAACTAATTAACTTTTGCTCCAGGTTGCCAGTGGCAGTTTGTGCGCCAAGAATCCTAATTAATAAAACAGGGCTAGAAAAAGGATTTCACAGAATGAGAATGATTTGTTTCTACTCATAATTTTTGCTTTTCTGAAAAATCTCTTTAATAATATAAAGCTTGTTTTATTGCACTTTTTGCATCTTTCTCTCCTGCACACCTCAGTTTTATTGAGCTATAATTGACCTGTAACCTTGCATGTGTTTAGGGCAGCAGTCCCCAACCTTTTTGGCACCAGGGACTGGTTTCATGGAAAAAAAATTTTCCATGGACCAGAGTCGGGGTGGGGAGATGGTTTCAGGATGATTCAAACACATACATTTATTGTGCACTTTATTTCTATTATTATTACATCAGTTCCACCTCATACCTTCAGGCATTAGATGCTGGGGATTGGGGACCCCGGATTAAGGTGTACAATGTGATTTTGTACATGTAGATATTGTAAAATGATTACCACAGTAAGGTTAGTTAACACACCTATCACCTCACATAGTTAACTTTTGTGTGTGTATGTTTGTTTGTGGTGAGAAACATTTAAGACTTACTCTTCTAGCAACTTTCTAGTATAGAATATAGTATTGTTAACCACAGTCAGTATGCTGTATGTCTCCCTATTTCTCCTCCTGCCACCCCTCTCCTAAAAGCTCCTGGCAACCACTATTCTGCTCTCTGTTTCTCTGCAGTCAGCTTTTTTGTTAGATTCTACATGTAAGATGACACAGTATTTGTCTTTATCTGACTTATTTCACTTAGCGTAGTGCTGTCAAGGTTGTCACAAATGGCAGGATTTCCTACTCTTTTATGGCTAGTTCCTGTGGTCATGTATGGATGTGAGAGTTGGACTGTGAAGAAGGCTGAGCACCGAAGAATTGATGCTTTGGAACTGTGGTGTTGGAGAAGACTCTTGAGAGTCCCTTGGACTGCAAGGAGATCCAACCAGTCCATTCTGAAGGAGATCAGCCCTGGGATTTCTTTGGAAGGAATGATGCTAAAGCTGAAACTCCAGTACTTTGGCCACCTCATGTGAAGAGTTGACTCATTGGAAAAGACTCTGATGCTGGGAGGGATTGGGGGCAGGAGGAGAAGGGGATGCCAGAGGATGAGATGACTGGATGGCATCACTGACTCAATGGACGTGAGTCTGGATGAACTCTGGGAGTTGGTGATGGACAGGGAGGCCTGGCCTGCTGTGATTCATGGGGTCGCAAAGAGTCGGACACGACTGAGCGACTGATCTCATCTGATTGTGTATACCTGGAGAAGGCAATGGCACCCGACTCCAGTACTCTTGCCTGGAAAATTCCATGGATGGAGGAGCCTGGTGGGCTGCAGTCCATAGGGTCGCTAAGAATCGGACAAGACTGAGTGACTTCACTTTCACTTTTCACTTTCATGCATTGGAGAAGGAAATGGCAACCCACTGCAGTGTTCTTGCTTGGAGAATCCCAGGGACAGAGGAGCCTAGTGGGCTGCCGTCTATGGGGTCACAGAGTCGGACACGACTGAAGTGACTTAGCACCATTGTGTATACCACATCTTCTGTCTCCATTTATCTGTTCATGGATACTTAGGTTATTTCCATCTCTGTTTGTTGTGAATTACAATGCTGCGGTGAACATGGGGGTGAACATATATCTTCAAGATAGTGATTTAATTTCCTTTGGATATATAAATCCAGAAGTGGGATTGCTGCATCATTCAGTTCAGTCACTCAGTTGTGTCCAACTCTTTGTGACCCCATGGATTGCAGCACTCCAGGCTCTCCTGTCCATCACCAATTCCTGAAGCTTGCTCAAACTCATGTCCATTGAGTGAGTGAGGCCATCCAACCATCTCATCCTCTGTTGTCCCCTTCTCCTCCTGCCTTCGATCTTTCCCAGCATCAGGGTCTTTTCCAATGAGTCAGTTCTTTGCATCAAATGGCCAAAGTATTGGAGTTTCAGCTTCAGCATCAGTCCTTCCAATGAATATTCAGGACTGATTTCCTTTAGGATTGACTGGTTTGATCTCATAGGGTAGTTCTACTTTTAATTTTTTTGAGGAATCTGCATATTGTTTTCCATAGTGACTGAACCAATTTATATCTCTACCAACTGTGCACAAAGCTTACATTCTCTCTACATCCTTCCCAACACTGTTTTCTCATGTCTTTTTGATAATAACCATCCTGTGTGACATGATACCATATTGTGGTTTTGATTTGCATTTCCATGATGTTTAGTACATACTTTTCGTGTACCTGAGAGGCCATTTGTATATACTCTTTGGAAAAATGTCTATTCAGGGCCTTGGCCCATTTTAAAACTAGATTATTTTGGTTTTATGCTATTGAATGGCATGAGGTCTTTACATATTTTGGATATTAACCCCTTATCAGATATATGGTTTGCAAATGTTCTCTCGGTTCCTTAGGTTGCCTTTTCCTATTGTTGATTGTTTCCTCTGCTGTAGAGAAGCTTTGTAGTTCGATGTATTTAAAAAAAATTTTTTATTCAATGTTTCTTTTGCTTTTGTTGCTTATGCTTTTAGTGTTTTTTTTTTTTTTTTCAATAGCTCACTCCTTTATTGTTGAATAGTATTCCTTTGTTTGGATGTATCAATTTTTTTTTTTTTTTACTTTACAATATTGTATTGGTTTTGCCATACATCAACATGCATCCACCACGAGTGTACACATGTTCGCCATCCTGAACCCCCCCTCCCACCTCCCTCCCCATACCATCCCTCTGGGTCATCCCAGTGCACCAGCCCCAAGCTTCCTGTATCCTGCATCAAACCTGGACTGGCCATTCATTTCTTATATGATATCCAAAAAGTTATTACCAAGACCCATGTCAAGGAGATTTTCCCCTGTTTTCTTCTAGGAGTTTTATGGTTTTGAAGAGGAAAAGTTAAACTTTTACATAACTGCCTTCTCCTTCTGCTTCTGTAACTTGGCTTGCCCCTTGCAAAGTCTAGATCATGTAGGTCACGTAGTCTCAGAAAGTGGGGACTTGAAATACTAGGAACTAGAGTTTATCCTACTCACCTTTGTCTTGCTCTTTGCAATCGCCCAGCCCCTGCAAACCTGCTTAATCATGCCTGTCCAGGCCAGGCATCCCTCTCCCCATCTTGACTGCTATTCCTGAGAGTGAAACCCCTTAGTTTAAACCAGCCTATTAACAGCTAGTGTTGCCCACTACAGTCTGTCTATAAAAACTCTGTAATCCCTTTGTTTCAGGTGTTAACTCCTCTGGGCCCGCCGGCATAACAAACCTGAGTTCTCCAACTCTCCGAGCGTGGTGCTTGGTTTCTCGAGTACTGGTTTCTGCAACAGTTTCAAGTCTTATATTTAAGTCTTTAATCCATTTCAAGTTAATGTTTGTAAGTGGTATAAGATATGGGTACAGTTTCATTCTTTGGCATGTCAATGTTCAGTTTTCCCAACATTTATTGAAGAACTACTCAGATTTTTTTTTTTTTCCTGATAACCTGTGTTCAATGTGGAAAGTTAAGAAAGTACAGGAAAGTATTCTGAAGAAGGGTGGAAAAACACCTTATAATCCCATTGCTCAAAGGCAAATACTATTGATTTAGTTGAGATGGTACCATGTATGCAATTTAGTATACAGTTTATGGAATATGGCATACTTCTTTTTTAAAGGTTAACATAACATACATCATTTCTTTATTTCAATAACAACTTCTAAAATACAATTTTAATGAGTCAGAATGTTGTCTTATGGATATAACATACATTTCTAAAAATTTTCCACCATCATTTAATATTCTGTCTCTCTCAAAACTCTTATCATAAAAAATAATTTCCAGAGCAACTTCTTTCATAAATCTTGGCCTGGCAGTTCTGATTCTGTCTTCAGGCTTGATTCCCAGAAGTGGAGTTATTGTTTCAAAAGGAATGAACATTTTAAAAGCTCCGGAGAGATTGTGTCAGAATGTCCAGATAATAAATACCAATTTATATTTCCACCACTGATCTTCATGGGATATTTTTTTTAATGGTTAATGTGACAGAGGCCAGCTATTTCATTTCTTCTTTCTTTGATTTGGATTGATTCAGGTTCCTTCCTTCTGAATTATCTTTGTACTAATATTTTTCTCAGGGATTTATATGAACTCTTTATTAAAACTATTAACCTGTTTCATTTCTGAAAACATGTTCCTGTTTCATTGTTTACCTTTTCAGCTGATTATGATACTTTTAGCTATTCAACCATTTACATTTTATACAGTTAACCTCAGGAAACATTTTCCTTATGAAAATATCTTTGAGTTTTTCACTGTTTTAAGCTTGTAAAGCCTTCCCTCATCCCAATTTTTAATAAACATTCATTTTAGATAGTATGTCTTGAATTTTCTGTTAAGTAATATTTCCCACATGCTGTCTTTTGCCCACTTAAAACAATTAGTTCATTTTTTATTGAAGGATAATTGCTTTACAGAATTTTGCTGTTTTCTGTCAAACCTCAACATGAATCAGCCATAGGTATACATACATCCCCTCCGTTTTGAACCTCCCTCCCATCTCCCTCCCCATCCCACCCCTCTAGGTTGATACAGAGCCCCTGTTTGAGTTTCCTGAGCCATACAGCAAATCCCCGTTAGTTGTTGGTTTTTTCCCTTAAACAGGGATTAGAGTCCCCTCAAGGCCTAGACAGTAAAGAGTCCGTTTACAAAGTGGGAGAGCCAGGTTCGCTCCTGGGGAAGCATTTCCCGGAGAAGGGAATCGCCACCCACTGCAGTATTTTTGCCTGGAGAATTCCACGGACAGAGGTGCCTGGAGGGCTACAGTCCACGGGGGTCGCAAATAGTCTAAGCACGACTGAGTGGGTTCGGGACTCTTATTTCACTCGACAGTAGAGTGAACGTTCTCTGTGTCAAATGCAGCACCCATATATCATTATCTTTAGCCGTCAAGAAAAGCCTTATTCAAAAGAAATCAGACGCAAAGTGTCGAGGAGGAGAAAACATGGAGTCAGGGGCCTGGGAACAAGGGACGGGAAGCTGGCTTCATGGGAGCTGTGGCAGGGACTCAGCATTCATTTGCATAACCAGAAGGCACTGCATGCAATACAGTTTCCATTTACTATTTCAATTTATTGTAGATTTCTTTTAAATGTAGTATTTCAAAGAATGACCCTTCATCCACTTTCGTGAAAAGATCTGCAGACACTTGACCCAGACTTGCCCTTGTCATGCCTCACCCTCACTAAGTAGGAGTGAGCATTCCCTCGTCCATATGTGTACAGGCACAGTGGGGATATAGAAAGCCAACACCCTAATTTTTGGAGGTCTTGTGAGAGAAACAAGGCCAACATTGTTGTATGCAAAAACAGACCTTGAGGAGTGAATGTTCTGAGGCAGGGTTTATTCCTGGGGTTTCTATACTTAACAGTTTTCTGTGTGTTTATCGTTTGAAATCATGAGGTTAGGTTTCCGTCTTCTCAGGGGACACTCTCAGCCATGTCCAACTATTTTGTAACCCCGTGGACTGCAGCACTTCAGGTTTCTCCGTCTATCATCCACTCTCAGAGCTTACTCATACTCATGCCCTTCGAATCAATGGTGCAATCTAACCATCTCATTTTCTGTCGTCTCTTTCCTCCTCCAAACTTTAGTCCTTCCCAGCATCACAGTCTTTTCCAGTTAGTCCATTCTTTGCATCAGGTGGCCAAAGTATTGGAGTGTCAGTGTCAGCATCACTTCCTCCAATTAATATTCAGGACTGATATCCTTTAGGGTGCACTGGTTGGATCCCTTTGCCATCCAAGGGACTCTCAAGAGTCTTCTCCAAGACCATAGTCCAAACCCTGTGACTTTGGACTGTGATTTTTTCAATGATTCGGCCTTCAGCTTTCTTTATAGTCCAACTCTCACATCGGTACATGACTACTGGAAAAACCATAGCTATGACTGGATGGACCTTTGGTGGCAAAGGAATATCTCTCCTTTTTAATATGCTGTCTTGGTTGGTCCTAGATTTTCTGCCAAGTAGCAAGCCTCTTTTAATTTCATGGCTGAGGTCACTGTCCTCTGTGATCATTGTACTTAGTTTTAATATAAGTTTAATATTACATCTGTTACAAGTTTGTCAGCAAGGAAATTACCTCGAGTGAAGAAACTTCTAAACAAACGTAAATGAGATATGAGCCTTTACATAAACTCTGTTAAGAATAATGACGCTTTAGGAATGTCTGTCTAAAA
Source organism: Bos indicus (assembly GCF_029378745.1). Classification (NCBI taxonomy): domain Eukaryota; kingdom Metazoa; phylum Chordata; class Mammalia; order Artiodactyla; family Bovidae; genus Bos; species Bos indicus. The sequence continues at coordinate 140,599,079 of NC_091789.1, forward strand.
TAGTCTCTCCAGATTGGTGTAGCCAACCCAATGTCCAAGGAGCTGTGGCTGCATGGGCGCAGGAGGGCCTAGAGGAGCTATGCCATGTTGAAGGTCAGGAAGGGTGGCGGTGAGGAGCTACCCCTCATCCAAGGTAAGGAGCAATGGCTGTGCTTTGCCGGAGCAGCCGTGAAGAGATACCCCACGCCCAAGGTAAGACAAACCCAAGTAAGACGGTAGGTGTTGCAAGAGGGCATCAAAGGGCAGACACACTGAAACCATACTCACAGAAAACTAGTCAATCTAATCACACTAGGACCACAGCCTTGTCTAACTCAATAAAACTAAGCCATGCCCGTGGGGCAACCCAAGATGGGCAGGTCATGGTGGAGAGATCTCACAGAATGTGGTCCACTGGAGAAGGGAATGGAAAACCACTTCAGTATTCTTGCCTTGAGAACCCCATGAACAGTATGAAAAGGCAAAATGATAGGATACTGAAAGAGAAACTTCCCAGGTCAGTAGGAGCCCAATATGCTACTGGAGATCAGTGGAGAAGTAACTCCAGAAAGAATGAAGGGATGGAGCCAAAGCAAAAAGAATACCCAGCTGTGGATGTGACTGGTGATAGAAGCAAGGTCCAATGCTGTAAAGAGCAATATTGCATAGGAACCTGGAATGTCAGGTCCATGAATCAAGGCAAATTGGAAGTGGTCAAACAAGAGGTGGCAAGAGTGAATGTTGACATTCTAGCAATCAGCGAACTGAAATGGACTGGAATGGGTGAATTTAACTCAGATAACTATTATATCTACTGCTGCGGGCAGGAATCCCTCAGAAGAAATGGAGTAGCCATCATGGTCAACAAAAGAGTCCAAAATGCAGTACTCGGATGAAATCTCAAAAACGACAGAATGATCTCTGTTCGTTTCCAAGGCAAACCATTCAATATCACAGTAATCCAAGCCTATGCCCCAACCAGTAACACTGAAGAAGCTGAGGTTGAGCGGTTCTATGAAGACCTACAAGACCTTTAAGAACTAACACCAAAAAAAGATGTCCTTTTCATTATTCAGGACTGGAATGCCAAAGTAGGAAGTCAAGAAACACCTGGAGTAACAGGCAAATTTGGCCTTGGATTACGGAATGAAGCAGGGCAAAGTCTAATAGAGTTTTGCCAAGAAAATGCACTGGTCATTACAAACACCCTCTTCCAACAACACAAGAGAAGACTCTATACATGGACATCACCAGATGGTCAACAGCAAAATCAGATTGATTATATTCTTTGCAGCCAAAGATGGAGAAGCTCTATACAGTCAGCAAAAACAAGACCAGGAGCTGACTGTGGCTCAGACCATGAACTCCTTATTGCCAAATTCAGACTTATGTTGAAGAAAGTAGGGAAAACCACTAGACCATTCAGGTATGACCTAAATCAAATCCCTTATGATTATACAGTGGACGTGAGAAATAGATTTAAGGGCCTAGATCTGATAGATAGAGTGCCTGATGAACTATGGAATGAGGTTCATGACATTGTACAGGAGACAGGGATCAAGACCATCCCCATGGAAAAGAAATGCAAAAAAGCAAAATGGCTGTCTGGGGAGGCCTTACAAATAGCTGTGAAAAGAAGAGAAGGTAAAAGCAAAGGAGAAAACGAAAGATATAAACATCTGAATGCAGAGTTCCAAAGAATAGCAAGAAGAGATAAGAAAGCCTTCTTCAGCATTCAATGCAAAGAAATAGAGGAAAACAACAGAATGGGAAAGACTAGGGATCTCTTCAAGAAAATCAGAGATACCAAAGGAACATTTCATGCAAAGATGGGCTCGATAAAGGACATAAATGGATGGGCGTAACAGAAGCAGAAGATATTAAGAAGAGATGGCAAGAATACACAGAAGAACTGTACATAAAAGATCTTCACGACCCAGATAATCACGATGGTGTGATCAATGACCTAGAGCCAGTCATCCTGGAATGTGAAGTCAAGTGGGCCTTAGAAAGCATCACTACGAACAAAGCTAGTGGAGGTGATAGAATTCCAGTTGAGCTATTCCAAATCCTGAAAGATGATGCTGTGAAAGTACTGCACTCAATATGCCAGCAAATCTGGAAAACTCAGCAGTGGCCACAGGATTGGAAAAGGTCAGTTTTCATTCCAATCCCAAAGAAAGGCAATGCCAAAGAATGCTCAAACTACCGCACAATTGCACTCACCTCACATGCTAGTAAATAATGCTCAAAATTCTCCAAGCCAGGCTTCAGCAATATGTGAACTGTGAACTTCCTGATGTTCAAGCTGGCTTTAGAAAAGGCAGAGGAACCAGAGCTCAAACTGCCAACATCCACTGGATCATGGAAAAAGGAAGAGAGCTCCAGAAAAGCATCTATTTCTGCTTTATTGACCATGCCAAAGCCTTTGACTGTGTGGATCACAATAAACTGTGGAACATTCTTCAAGAGATGGGAATACCAGACCACCTAACCTGCTGCTTGAGAAATTTGTATGCAGGTCAGGAAGCAACAGTTAGAACTAGTCATGGAACAACAGACTGGTTCCAAATAGGAAAAGGAGTGCGTCAAGGTTGTATATTGTCACCCTGCTTATTTAACTTATATGCAGAGTATATCATGAGAAACCCTGGACTGGAAGAAGCACAAGCTGGAATCAAGATTGCCGAGAGAGATATCGATAACCTCAGATATGCAGGTGACACCACCCTTATGGCAGAAATGGAAGAGGAACTAAAAAGCCTCTTGATGAAAGTGAAAGTGGAGAGTGAAAAAGTTGGCTTAAAGCTGAACGTTCAGAAAATGAAGATCATGGCATCAGGGCCCATCACTTCATGGGAAATAGATGGGGAAACAGTGGAAACAGTGTCAGACTTTATTTTTCTGGGCTCCAAAATCACTGCAGATGGTGATTGTAGCCATGAAATTAAAAGACGTTTACTCCTTGGAAGGAAAGTTATGACCAACCTAGATAGCATATTCAAAAGCAGAGACATTACTTTGCCAACAAGGTTTTGTCTAGTCAATGCTATGGTTTTTCCTGTGGTCATGTATGGATGTGAGAGTTGGACTGTGAAGGCTGAGCACCAAAGAATTGATGCTTTTGAACTATGGTGTTGGAGAAGACTCTTGAGAGTCCCTTGGACTGCAAGGAGATCCAACCAGTCCATTCTGAAGGAGATCAGCCCTGGGATTTCTTTGGAAGGAAAGATGCTAAAGCTGAAACTCCAGTACTTTGGCCACCTCATGCGAAGAGCTGACTCATTGGAAAAGACTCTGATACTGGGAGGGATTGTGGGCAGGAGGAGAAGGGGACGACAGAGTATGAGATGGCTGGATGGCATCACTGACTCGATGGACATGAGTCTGGGTGAACTCCAGGAGTTTTTGATGGACAGGGAGGCCTGGCGTGCTGCGATTCATTGGGTCCCAAAGAGTCGGACACAACTGAGCGACTGATCTGAACTTCTAAGTGTTGTTTGTGCTAAACTAAGTGTTGGAAGTCTATTAACTAGATAAGTCATTTTGCAAATAACATAAGATTTTGAAACATTTACTACTGAACACTAATTTCCTCTTACAGAGAAAGTATAGAGATTTGAAATTAAAAATGAATGATGTTTTGTGCCATCCTAAATGTTCTAAGAAAACAGGTTTTAGAAATTATCACTGGTATTTATGCTCACCAATCCATAAAATGCTAATAGAAAAGTCAGTTCTTGGTAGCTTAAGGGGAGTAGGGAGTGTGTTTTTGGTAAAGAAGGTATGAGGAATGGAATTGCATTTTGTGAAGGGAAAAGGAAGTAAGCCACCTGACTTATAGGTGGCTTTTTAGGATGGAAGAACACAGTAATGGGTACAGAAAGTGATGAGGTTTGTGAAAAGTGAACCATGAGGAGAGAGTTTTGTATATGGTTACGACTAAGTCTAAAATAAAGTTAATTAAGTTTACCTTTTAAGTAAAGTAAAGTAGCGTAGCTCAGTCGTGTCCGACTCTTTGCAACCCCATGGACTGTAGCCTACCAGGCTCCTCTGTCCATGGGATTTTCCAGGCAAGAGTACTGGAGTAGGTTGCCATTTCCTTCTTTTAAGTAAAGTAAGCTGGAGCAAAAACTTGAATTTAGCTTCTGTCTCTGTTAAGAGGACACCTTTTCTTCAGATACAGAACTGCCTTTGATAAAAGATTTAAGTCTCTTTATCTCTTAAAAGGTCTGCTCTGAAATCCTTTACTTTTATTTTGGCTAAGTAAATAGCCATTGTTTCACAATGACCTATGAGCCTATCTGATTAAGTGTTCTAAACCTTTTTGATATTTGTTGACAAAACTTCCTAAATCGTTCTAATGAAGAAGATTTCTACCTAACATTGGGATGCTTTATAGGGCCCCTGAAACATCCCAAAGAGATATATTACACTAATTAGGTTCATTTTGTATCTGGAATTAGATGGCAAGTATTGTCAAGTGAGTAATAAGTTTCGGGTTATATTGTATGGTAAATGTTCAGTTCAGTTCAGTCGCTCAGTCATGTCCGACTCTTTGCGACCCCATGGACTGCAGCATGCCAGGCCTCCCTGTCCATCACCAACTCCCAGAGTTTACTCAAACTCATGTCCATTGAGTCAGTGATGTCATCCATCTCATCCTCTGCCAACCCTTTCTCCCGCCTTCAATCTTTCCCAGTATCAGGGTCCTTTCCAATGAGTCAGTTCTTTGCATCAGGTGGCCAAAGCACTGGAGCTTCACCTTCAGCATCAGTCCTTCCATGAATATTCAGGACTGATTTCCTTAGGATGCACTGGTTGGATCTCCTGGCTGTCCAAGGGACTTTCAAGAGTCTTCTCCAACACCACAGTTCAAAAGCATCCATTCTTTGGGCTTTTTAATATGCTGTCTAGGTCGGTCATGGTAAATGTTATTAATATAGTTATCCTAGAAACTGCATGGAGTTCTTAAAATTCTGATATGTTTGGGTTAAATGTTATCAGTCATAATTCTAGTTACTATCGCAAAATATTGTTATAGCACTAATCAAGTTTCGCCTCTTCAATAAGATTTATAAAAAGGACTTTTGGATAAATACCAGTTTCTGAACTGCATAAGGATTCTAATAGAAAACCTCAAGACTTCACAAAGGTTAACAAAAGACTGAATGAACTGCTGAGTATGCTTATAACTTTTATGGTCTCTATCTGAAAAATTACTAATTTGAATCTGTGTTTTCCAGGTGTAAGAAAAAAAACAACCTTCCTCTCACACTAATTCTGACAGTAATTTGGTAAAAATATATTTTAGAAAGAAATTGAAACATTTATCTTTTCTCTATATCTGAACCCTCCAGAGATTGGGAGCTCTTAGTTTCTAGTAACTTTATCAGATAAAAGTTCAGTCTGAGACTCTATAACAGTCAGCAAAGCAAAAAAGTCTATGATCAATTATGGTTACATAAGTCATCAGGCCAAGTTTACTGAGACCAGACCAATATTATAAACCGTTCTTAGTTCGGTTATATTTGGTAAAAATGACAGTGATTTTAGGCAGAAAAAGATGTTTCAATGAATGTTAAATTTCAGCTTATAATGGAGGTCTGTATCTACTAAGACTCATTTCCTGTATATTTCTTTGCTGTTAGGGTATATTAATGTAAAATTTAATTGAATTATTAAAGGACACTCTAGGGTTGTTTCTGAAGCTTATCTCAGTAATCTGTCTTTTGGATGAAGATCAGATGCCTCACACATGATGTGCAATCAAGACTGGAAGAAGACATAATTTAAGGAACTGTCTCCAACCTGGAAGGACCTTTCTATCAGGTACTCTTCACTAGCTCATGTGCAGTGAAACTGAAGGGAAATTGACTCTTGGGTTAACTCCCACTTCCTAAGGCCCCTAAGCTGGGCTGGTCTACAGAAGGGCCTGCTGACCTCAAACGCACCTTAAAACAAAGCTCAAACAGAGGAAACTATAATACATGAGGATGAGAAGAAAGCAACATCACAAGTAGACTGTTTGCCCAAGATGCTGATCTGACTTTTACAATCATTTGAAATGTTTTCTTGATTTCTTGGACCTAAGACTATCAATCACATGTTTTCTATCATGGACACGATTCTATGCTAGTTTAAAACTCAATCCAGTTGTTGGATTGTGGCCAAATACCTGTGCCTAGTACTTCTGCGTTACCTTGGTGGATTTCTGTTCCCTAGGGCTGATTGGATACCCCCTAGGGAATTTATTTTAGATGAGTGTTCAGTCTTGTTCTATCTATTCATGATATTACTAGATGAGATCCTCTCACATGGCCAATTAATAATACCTGCTCTGATGCTGTCCATAGATTTAAGTTTTCTCTTAGGGTCATTCAAACTCAAGCAGAGTGACAAGCTAAGTCTCAATAGAAAAATTTAACCTCTCATCTATTACATGGAAAACTCTCACAATTATAGGGTGGATCTACATGGTTAATGGAAATGGTTAAATCATACTAAAAATGATCAACCTGGTAATTATGAGACAAGGCTGGGTGCGTTATGAACTGTGCCTATTATTACTCTTAGAGAGAGTGATTGGTATGGAACTCAGTGGATTTTTGGCACTAATTTATGGCCTGACATCTACAGGAATGGATACAAAGGTGTAGCCTGGGATTCCCATGAATTTAAGGTCATACATGTTAACAAATTAGAGGTAACCCCAACCAATCTACCATTGGTATGATCCCAGTGGGTCAAAGATCTGTATTCTACTGGCATGACCATTTAGTAGCTTGTGTGTTGTGTGTGTGCCCCTTCAATGGGGTTGGAGGATGTAATTGACCATATGGAAGCCTTAAGAACTTTCATAAGCTTTAAATGCTAGTAACCTGGCTATGAGCCTATTGAATTCTGAGATCTCTATGATGAGAAAGGCAGTGCTACACAACTGCAAGGCCCTTGACACCTTACAGCATTTGGGGAAGATACCTGTGCTATAATTCAAAGTGAATGCAATATTTTCATACTTGATAAATACTTTAATGTAACACATTTGATGAACCACATGAAAAATCAGATTTCTGCTTTAAGTGACCCATTCCCTAGTCTTGATGATTTTTAAGGAAAAAAAAAAAAAACAAAAAAACTGGTTTGGTGTGGGAGGCTCATGGCTAAAATATTTACTTTTAATTCCACTAATGTTACTCACTATGCCATTTTAATTTTGCTTATTTCACAAGATTATTATTTCTTATATTATCAAGTGTATGACTGAGCCTCCAATGAAAATGACTAGACTTGAAGCAGTTGATCAAATGTATAGCTCGATAAATGATCAATGATTGTCACAGTGTACCTCTAGGTATGAAAAGATGCAATGAGAGGGAATACTTTCCTGGACCATAACTAGAAGACAGGTGTCCAGAGATCTTTGACTATTAAGACCTAGTCCAGTAATAGCACATTGAGTGTCTTATCAACAAAAACCTTCTTCAGAACTGGGAATGAGCCTTCCCAGCAACATGGGACAAACTGGTCATGAAATGCCCCCCAAAGTATCGTTGGATTCATGACCACAAGGGGGCTGTGTCAACTACAAATTGGCACTTACCAAGAGCACTGCCAATGACTGAACAACAAAGGCATTTGCCATCTGCATCTATAGAGACTGAACCCCATGCTGCTATACCTGTTGACCTTCAACAATCCCTGAGGGAGTTCAGGGTGGAGTGAGGCACTCTGTGCTCTAGGGAATCTGGTGCGACATGTCTTCAGATAGTTGGATGTTTTTAGGAACAGATTTTATGATCTCAATCCTTGCATCTCCTCATATCTAGAGAAGCACTAAATCCCTTCATGGTGACCTCAGATCCTCATGACTCACAGAAATCTTTTGTAAAATGAGTGCTTCATGACATAGAACTCCCTTCACCAAAACCTTATATATTGACTTTTCCCCACTGCCCCTTTGGAGCAGTCTCTGAGAGCTATCTGAGATCCTGCCTCCTGGGCTTCAGTCCTCAGTTTGCCCCAGATAAAACTTAACTCACAACTCTCAAGTTGTACATCTTTTTTTCATTGACAATAGCTACTTTAAGTCCTAAAACATGATGCTGTCAAAGTGCTGCACTCAATATGTCAGCAAATTTGGAAAACTCTGCAGTGGCCACAGGACTGGAAAAAGTCAGTTTTTATTTTAATCCCCAAGAAAGGCAATGCCAAAGAATGTTCAAAGTACTGCACCATTGCATTCATCTCACACGCTAGAAAAGTCTGCTCAAAATCCTCCAAGCCAGGTTTCAACAGTATATGATGTACAGAATACAACAATTTTCAGATGTTCAAGCTGGATTTCGAAAAGGCAGAGGAACCAGAGATCAAGTTGCCAACATCTGTTGGATCAGAGAAAAAGCAAGAGAGTTCCAGAAAAACATCTACTTATGCTTTATTGACTGCACCAAAGCTTTTGAATGTGTGGATCACAACAAACTGTGGAAAATTCTTAAAGAGATGGGAATACCATACCGCCTTATCTGCCTCCTGAGAAATCTGTATGTAGGTCAAGAAGCAACAGTTAAAACTGGACATGGAAAAGTAGACTGGTTCCAAATCGGGAAAGGAGTACATCAAGGCTGTATATTGTCACTCTGCTTACTCAACTTCTATGCAGAGTACATCATGTAAAAAGCTGCGCTGGATGAAGTGCAAGGTGGAATCAAGATTGCCCGGAGAAATATCAAAAACCTCAGATATGCAGATGACACCACCATTATGGCAGAAAGTGAAGAACTAAAGAGCCTCTTGATGAAAGTGAAAGACGAGAGTGAAAGAGTTGGCTTAAAGCTCAGATCAGATCAGATCAGATCAGTCGCTCAGTCGTGTCCGACTCTTTGGGACCCCATGAATTGAAGCACGCCAGCCCTCCCTGTCCATCACCAACTCCCGGAGTTCACCCAGACTCATGTCCATCGAATCAGTGATGCCATCCGGGCATCTCATCCTCTGGCATCCCCTTCTACTCCTACCCCCAATCCCTCCCAGCATTAGAGTCTTTTCCAATGAGTCAACTCTTTGCATGAGGTGGCCAAAGTACTGGAGTTTCAGCTTTAGCATCATTCCTTCCAAAGAAATCCCAGGGCTGATCTCCTTCAGAATGGACTGGTTGGATCTCCTTGCAGTCCAAGGGACTCTCAAGAGTCTTCTCCAACACCACAGTTCAAAGGTATCAATTCTTCAGCGCTCAGCCTTCTTCACAGTCCAACTCTCACATCCATACATGACCACAGGAAAAACCATAGCCTTGACTAGACGAACTTTGTTGGCGAAGTAATGTCTCTGCTTTTGAATATGCTATCTAGGTTGGTCATAACTTTCCTTCCAAGGAGTAAGCGTCTTTTAATTTCATGGCTGCAGTCACCATCTGTAGTGATTTTGGAGCCCAGAAAAATGAAGTCTGACACTGTTTCCACATCTATTTCCCATGAAGTGATGGGACCGGATACCATGATTTTCGTTTTCTGATTGTTGAGTTTTAAGCCAACTTTTTCACTCTCCACTTTCACTTTCATCAAGAGTCTTTTTAGTTCCTATTCCCTTTCTGCCATAAGGGTGGTGTCACCTGCATATCTGAGGTTATCGATATCTCTCCCGGCAATCTTGATTACAGCTTGGGCTTCTTCTAGTTCAGCGTTTCTCATGATATACTCTGCATATAAGTTAAACAAACAGGGTGACAATATACAGCCTTGACGTACTCCTTTTCCTATTTGGAACCAGTCTGTTGTTCCATGTTCAGTTCTAACTGTTGCTTCCTGACCTGCATACAAATTTCTCAAGAGGCAGTTCAGGTGGTCTGGTATTCCCATCTCTTGAAGAATGTTCCACAGTTTATTGTGATCCACACAGTCAAAGGCTTTGGCATAGTCAATAAAGCAGAAATAGATGCTTTTCTGGAACTCTCTTCCTTTTTCCATGATCCAGCAGATGTTGGAAATTTGATCTCTGGTTCCTCTGCCTTTTCTAAAGCCAGCTTGAACATCAGGAAGTTCACAGTTCACATATTGCTGAAGCCTGGCTTGGTGAATTTTGAGCATTACTTTACTAGCGTGTGAGATGAGTGCAATTGTGTGGTAGTTTGAGCATTCTTTGGCATTGCCTTTCTTTGGGATTGGAATGAAAACTGACCTTTTCCAATCCTGTGGCTACTGCTGAGTTTTCCAAATTTGCTGGCATATTGAGTGCAGCACTTTCACAGCATCATCTTTCAGGATTTGGAATAGCTCAACTGGAATTCTATCACCTCCACTAGCTTTGTTCATAGTGATGCTTTCTAAGGCCCACTTGACTTCACATTCCAGGATGACTGGCTCTAGGTCAGTGATCACACCATCGTGATTATCTGGGTCGTGAAGATCTTTTTTGTATAGTTCTTCTGTGTATTCTTGCCATCTTTTCTTAATATCTTCTGCTTCTGTTACGTCCATCCATTTATGTCCTTTATCGAGCCCATCTTTGCATGAAATGTTCCTTTGGTATCTCTGATTTTCTTGAAGAGATCCCTAGTCTTTCCCATTCTGTTGTTTTCCTCTATTTCTTTGCATTGAATGCTGAAGAAGGCTTTCTTATCTCTTCTTGCTATTCTTTGGAACTCTGCATTCAGATGTTTATATCTTTCGTTTTCTCCTTTGCTTTTACCTTCTTTTCTTTACACAGCTATTTGTAAGGTCTCCCCAGACAGCCATTTTGCTTTTTTGCATTTCTTTTCCATGGGGATGGTCTTGATCCCTGTCTCCTGTACAATGTCACGAACCTCATTCCACAGTTCATTAGGCACTCTATCTATCAGATCTAGGCCCTTAAATCTATTTCTCACTTCCACTGTATAATCATAAGGGATTTGATTTAGGTCATACCTGAATGGTCTAGTGGTTTTCCCTACTTTCTTCAACATAAGTCTGAATTTGGCAATAAGGAGTTCATGGTCTGAGCCACAGTCAGCTCCTGGTCTTGTTTTTGCTGACTGTATAGAGCTTCTCCATCTTTGGCTGCAAAGAATATAATCAATCTGATTTTGCTGTTGACCCTCTGGTGATGTCCATGTATAGAGTCTTCTCTTGTGTTGTTGGAAGAGGGTGTTTGTAATGACCAGTGCATTTTCTTGGCAAAACTCTATTAGACTTTGCCCTGCTTCATTCTGTATTTCAAGGCCAAATCTGCCTGTTACTCCAGGTGTTTCTTGACTTCCTACTTTGGCATTCCAGTCCTGAATAATGAAAAGGACATCTTTTTTTTGGTGTTAGTTCTTAAAGGTCTTGTAGGTCTTCATAGAACCGCTCAACTTCAGCTTCTTCAGTGTTACTGGTTGGGGCATAGACTTGGAGTACTGTGATATTGAATGGTTTGCCTTGGAAACGAACAGAGATCATTCTGTCGTTTTTGAGATTGCATCCAAGTACTGCATTTTGGACTCTTTTGTTGACCATGTTGGCTACTCCATTTCTTCTGAGGGATTCCTGCCTGCAGTAGTAGATATAATGGTAGAAAAAGTAGTAGTAGAAAAAGTTGGCTTAAAGCTATATAGTAGTAGAAAATGTTGGCTTAAAGCTCAACATTCAGAAAACTCAGATCATGACATCCAGTGCCATCACTTCATGGCAAATAGATGCGGAAACAATGGAAACAGTTGAGAGATTTTATTTTCCTGGGCTCCAAAATCACTGCAGATGGTGACTGCAGCCATGAAATTAAAAAATGCTTGCTCTTTGGAAGAAAAGCTATGACCAAACTAGATAGCATAATAAAAAGCAGAGAGATTACTTTGCCAACACACGTCCATCTAGTCAAAGCTATGGTTTTTCTAGTAATCATGTATGGATGTGAGAGTTGGACTATAAAGAAAGCTGAGTGCCAAAGAACTGAGGTTTTTGAACTGTTGTGTTGGAGAAGACTGTGAGAGTCCCTTGGACAGCAAGGAGAGCCAACCAGTCCATCCTAAAGGAAATCAGTCCTGAATATTCATTGGAAGGACTGATGCTGAAGCTCCAATACTTTGGCCACTAGATGCAAAGAACCGACTCATTGGAAAAGACCCTGATGCTGGGAAAAACTGAAGGTGGGAGGAGAGGGGACAACATAGGATGAGATGGTTGGATGGCATCACCAAACTCGATGGACATGAGTTTGAGTAAGCTCCAGGAGTTGGTGATGGACAGGAAGGCCTGCCGTTCTGTAGTCCATTGGGTCACAACGAGTTGGACACGTCTGAGTGACTGAACTGAACTGAATTTCATAGTCTAATGTGATGGACAGGGAAGGCTGGTGTGCTGCAGTCCATGGGGTCGCAAAGAGTCACTGAAGTGAACTGAACTGAATGAGTATGAGGAATATTCCAGCTATTTTGGGGAAGGGTGGGGATTTCCAGAAATTGGGCCACTGCTCACTTTTTGTCTTTCTGGTGGGCCTTGGAACTCTCATGGTGCCTGTGGGTATGTAATTGACCATGATGATGTGTTACAACAAGCTTATACTGAGGCTCAAAGTCGACTGGAAGTCAACTTATCCACCATCTTGCACCTAGTTGGTTTTTAATCAGTTTATGTCATGTTCTCGGGCTCTGTCATTCTTTTAAAGGTTGTGCCCTGCCCCCTACCCTCCTGTTTCAAAATCAGTTCTCAAACCTTTTTCTCAATCTTCAGTTCTTACCTGGGGATTGGAGATAAGGTGGTGGGGGTGACCGTAAAGAGAAGCTTTCAGCATCTTCTGGACTTATTGGAAAACTAGGAATTCTTCCTCCTCCCAGGAAACCCTTTCTTAAAGTCCTCCCATTCCCTCCTCCCCCACCCTTTCTCCCACAACTTCCCCTACAGCAATTCAGGCTACAATTGTCAGAGTACAATAAGGCTGAAGCCCAAGAAGGGTCATGCAAAGGCTGTGCTAGATGCATACAACTAGAATATCTACATGGGAGGCAGAGTCAGGGAATGTGAATGTATAAAAAAAATCTCCAGGTAATTCTTATTTGCAAGCTATAGTGGAAGACATTGTACCACATCATAAAAAGTTGGCAGCAAAGTAGAAAGTCAATTAAATATTTAGTTTAATGAAAATAATTATTGGAAATATGGTTACTAAATTGAATGCAAAATCCAAAGCCAAATCTTAAAAAAGAACATTTATATAATAAATTGACTTCCCTGGTGGCTCAGAGGGTAAGGAGTCTGCCTGCAATGCACAGACCTGGGTTTGATCCCTGGTTTGGGAAGATCTCCTGGAGAAGGAAATGGCAACTGACTCCAGTATTCTTGCCTGGAATCCCATGGATGGAGAAGTTTTATGACCCTAGGCTACATTAGTAAATATGAGAATTTTTGGATGTAAAAGCAAAACAAGACAGCCAAAAATAAAGCCTATTAATTCGTGAATGGGTGATATAAAAAAAATTACTCATTTGCTCTTCATTTTGACAACTGAAGAAGCATAGTTTAAGGGTTACATGTAATGAACTTAAAGGCAGTCACTACTAGAATTAAGAACCACCTTTCAAATTATCACCAAAGAAAAGAAAACAATGCAAGTGAGAAGAAAATGTAGAAAATATAGCAAATGAGCCAAAAAGAGAGTATGACATAGATTCCAGAAATAGGAACAAATGCATCAATTCTTATGCTAATTGTAAATGCTTTACACTCTGTAATAAAGTCTTGCTCAGACTAGGCTAAAAACAAAATGATTATGTGCTGCTTATAAAAGACAACCTGAAATGTAATTACACACGGTTAAAATTAAAAGGGTTAATAAAGACATTAATTCAAAAGTGGGCAAAAGAAAGTAAACAAGTGGGACCTGATTAAACTTAAAAGCTGTGACCAACCTGCACAGCATATTAAAAAGCAGAGACATTACTTAGCCAACAAAGGTCCATCTAGTCAGTGCTATGGTTTTTCCAGTGGTCATGTATGGATGTGAGAGTTGGACTATAAAGAAAGCTGAGTGCCAAAGAACTGATGCTTTTGAACCGTGGTGTTGGAGAAGACTCTGGAATGTTCCTTGGACAGCAAGGAGATCCAACCAATCAATCCTAAAGGAAATCAGTCCTGAATATTTATTGGAAGGACTGATGCTGAAGCTGAAACTCCAATATTTTGGCCACCTGATGCAAAGAACCGACTCATTGGAAAAGACCCTGATCCTGGGAAAGAATGAAGGCAGGAGGAGAAGGGGACAACAGAGGATGAGATGGTTGGATGGCATCACCAACTCAATGGATGAGTTTGAGTAAACTCTGGGAGTTGGTGATGGGCAAGGAGGCCTACTGTGTTGCAGTCCATGGGGTCGCAAAGAGTCAGACACGGCTGAGCAACTGAACATAACTGATGCAGAGAGTAAGACGTTGAATCAGGTAAGCATTCTGGAGATTATTTAACCTTAAACAGTCATCCATCACACAAGGAAAAGACATTTGAGGAGGTGAACTTTCTAGTACACCATTCAGATTACTAGGAATGATGCAACTCAACATTTTGACAACACTATATTTTAATAAAAGTAAAGAAATTCTTGGCTTCTGCATCTAGTAATGGTATATTAATGGTAATTAACAGATCATAGTCAATATAGCTAAAGTTATAAGATACAAGCTTTAAAATAACTATGATTACTCTTTTCATGTAGTTTAAGAATGAGACAAGAAATTTAGGCAAAGAACTTTAAAAAATATTAACTAAAAAACTGAGTAAGAGGGAAGCACTTCTGAAAGGGTGAAGAGAATGCCTAAGAAAATGTGGAGGACCAACACATACACTGATTTAAAAAAATGTCAAGTTTTTCTGAACTCTGGAAATTAACCAAAGTTTTAGAACAATCATGAAAAATGTTTTTTTCAAGAAAAGTGGCTCAATCTCCTTAAGATCAGCAAGCTTAGTGGTATTTTAACTTGTCCATCCCTTTCTTCCCTGTTCTTTGATAACCTTGAAAACCAACAGCCTTGACCTACTGCAGCTGTGAAAACCAGCAAACAAACCACCACAGGATGGGCAGAATAGGTTTGGAGTTCTACAAATGCCATATTCTCAAGTGTTACTATTTGAGCTGACAGCTCCCTTCAAAGCCCCATTCTCAGGGTCTGTCTTTATTTGGCCTGGTGTAGACTTCACTCTGGGTGAGCAGCCCAATGCCTAGGGCATGTGTCCAAAACAAATGGGGGCTGGACTTCCCTGGTGGTCCAGGGGCTAAGACTCCACACTCTCAATGCAGGGGGCCAATCCCCAGTGGGGGAACTAGACCTCACATGAGGAAATTAAGATCCAAGATTTCAAGTGCCACAACTAAGTCCTGGCACAGCCAAATAAATAAATATTTAAAAAGTTATTTAAAAAATGTAGGCTCCAGAGTTCTGTGTTTGAATCTCAGCTCTTCTGCCTCTCGGCTGTGGCTCTGGACAACTCACTGACCCTCTGTATGCCCCCACACTCTCATCTGTGAAATGGGATTGTGCGGGAGTGTAAATGAGTTTGCAAAGGACTTACAATAGTGACTAGCCTTAGTAAGTCCTCAGTACACCTGAGTGACAGTTACACGGGACCTTACTCTTTGAATTCTAGTTCCACTTCAAGTAACCTAACAAAAGAAAAGCACAAGGAGGGAGTCTGCATGTGTTCCACATGTGGTACACGTCCTGCTGGGTCGATTTGGGGGTTCATGCTGGTAGTAAGTCCAAGAGGTTGACAGACTTTTCAAACATCTCACTGAAGGTCACCAAATGTAAAAAACCACCGATAAGGATGCTAACAAATTCACTTCGACTTTCTACATCCCACAATATTGTGAAAAGACGTGTGTAAACTCCATTTTCATTACCCAGTGGTTTGTGGTGAAGATTGAAGTGGACTCAAGTAGCAAAAGCACTAAGAGGCTCTGAGAATTCTAACATTCCCTCTCTCTTCACTTTCTGGATGTGGATTTGGGTTTCTTTTCTCAAGTGACCTGGGTGGTGAATAGATTGTCCCAAGAGCATGAGGCAATTCTGTTCATGGTGTTCCCTGCTGCTCTTTTTCTAGGAAATCCACTTGTGTTCTAAGAAGATGACTGCATTCACCTCTGCCCTCAAGCAAGTCATTGAAAAGCTGAGCTAAGGCCAAAGCGTCTCCAAAACAGTTTTATAGAGATTCAGATGCATAAAAGACTCAGAAAGTACCGAAGAGTCTTAGAAACAATCGATGGACATGCTGCCCATCTAATGGAATTCACTCCATGTGCAGGCATATTTACAGCACAACAATACCTCACCTGACTTCTTAGGCAATGAGGAAACTTACATTCCATAATTTCTGAAAAATTGGAGCTAGATCCTTTGGGTGCCCAAATCTTTCATTTTAACCCTTTTATTTAAAAAACAAAGAAATGTTTCTGAAGTGTGATCTACACTGGCTGCTTTCTTTAAAAGAATATGGAAATTTATTTCATCAAGGGGGACATCATCTCCAGCCTCTCACTACTAAGACTCAGCTTGAGCACATCTCCTTCCATTTGGGGCAGCTCCACTTAAATCCTCCTGTGTCCCAGATGGAGATGCCACCAAGCACACAATCCCTTAGAGAACCAGCCTCCACAGCACCATCTCTCAGGCCCCGCTCCATTTAGCCCTGGAGTCCCGTAGATTTTATCATGTGACTGTTTCTCCATTTCTATCTGTCCTCCAATGGCCCCCATTTCCGGAGCTCACCACCCCCTCTACCTGGACTACTGGCAAAGCCACTTCTCCCCTCTGCAGTAACTGATGGTCCATGTGATATATCTGCTCCTGTCACATTGTCTGAAAGTCTTTCCATGGCTTCCAGTTGCCTTAAGGATAAAGCCCAAGCTTGAGAAGAGAGCATATCACACCCTTGGTGACACAGACTCCGAGTCTCAAACGTTTCCTCTGCTTCTGCTGCTAAGTCACTGCAGTTGTGTCCAACTCTGTGAGGCCCCATAGACGGCAGCCCACCAGGCTCCTCTGTCCCTGGGATTCTCCAGGCAAGAATACTGGAATGGGTTGCCAGGTCCTTCTCCAATGCATGCATGCATTCTAAGTCGTTTTAGTCGTGGCCAACTCTGTGCGACCCTATGGACAGCAGCCTACCAGGCTCCTCTATCCGTGGGATTCTCTAGGCAAGAATACTGGAGTGGGTTGCCATTTCCTTCTCCAACTTTTCCTCTAACCTTTATGTCTGTTGATGCTCTGAAATATAGCGCTTCTTAAATTCTTGCATACTGGAGCCTTCAGGCCTTCCTCCTCCTGTTTCCTGGACCTGGAATACCATTCCTCCACCTCTTGGCCTCCTCTCCCTTTAGGATACAGCTGAGGCTCATGTCACTTCTTTTAGAAAGTCTTCCTCCTTCCCTGCCCATGCTTGCTGGTTGAGATGGACACTCCTCCTTAGAGGTCCCATGGTGCCCTGTGCCTATGAAGAGGTCAAAGACCATGCTTAATTTAACTGTATCACAGAGAAGAACAAGAATAGATAAGAAGGTCTTCTTAAATGAACAATGCAAAGTAGTAGAGGAAAACAAGAGAATTTAAAGACTAGACATCTCTTCAAGAAAATTAGAGATATCAAGGGAATATTTCACGCAAGAATGGGCACTATAAAGGAAAAAAACGGTAAGGAACTAACAGAAGCAGAAGAGATTAACAAGAGCTGGCAAGAATACACAGAAGAATTGTACAAAAAGGGTCTTAACCGGCCAGATAACCACAATGGTATGGTCACTCACCTAAGAGCCAGATATCTTGGAGTGTGAAATTACATATGCCCTAGGAAGGAAGCATCACTATGAATAAAGCTAGTGGAG
The DNA here is from genome assembly GCF_029378745.1 of Bos indicus. NCBI lineage: Eukaryota > Metazoa > Chordata > Mammalia > Artiodactyla > Bovidae > Bos > Bos indicus. Next base: position 140,616,881 of record NC_091789.1, read on the forward strand.
GTGATGGAATTCTAGCTGAGCTAGTGAAAATCCTAAAAGGTGATGCTGTTAAAGTTCTGCACTCAATATGTCAGCAAATTTGGAAAGCTCAGCAGTGGCCACAGGACCAGAAAAGGTCAGTTTTCATTCCAGTTGCAAAGAAGGGCAATGCCAAAGAATGTTCAAACTCCTGTATAATTCTGCTTATTTCACATGCTAGTAAGGTTATGCTCAAGATCCTTCAAGCTAGGCTTCAGCAGTATTTGAACTGAGAATTCCAGATGTACAAGCTGGATTCAGAAAAGGCAGAAGAACCAGAGATCAAATTGCCAACATCCGTTGGATCATAGAGAAAGCAAGGGAATTCTAGAAAAACATCTGCTTCATTGACTATGCTAAAGCCTTTAACTGTGTGGATCACAAGAACCTGGAAAATTCTTGAAGACGTGGGAATACCAAGACCACCTTACCTGTCTCCTGAGGAACCAGGTCAAGAAGCAACAATGAGAACTGTACATGGAACAATGTACATGTTCGAAGGGGTGTGGCTGCTGAGGAGCTGCCTTCTGAACCCTCACAGGGACTTGTTGCAGCTCTTCTGAAAAAAAAAAAAAAGGAAGCACCTAAACATACTGATTTCACAAAGAGGGGAAGTATGAACCAAAGGATGTTTTACAAGCTAGGTGTGGGGATGGAATGGGAGGGCTTTTCGGTGGTGTTGGGCTGCACCTCGCAGGCCTATACCCTAAATGTACCCAGCGTCAAGACCAAACAAAAGAGCCCAGAGTGCAGATGGAGACTACCCTCGATATTGCATATTGAGTGCATATTGCATATTGCAGGAGACATCATGGTTTAATGGATGCGGGAACCTACCTGTCTGAAGTAAGGCCCTGGGGGAACACCCCACCATGTGGGCTGATGGGAGGCAGGGCATGGTGGCAGGCTTCACTCCTCAGGAGAGGGGGAGGGTGCCCATTAAAGCCAAAATTGACATCAGGTGGGCTCATTAGTTATCGGGAAACCAGTAGGGGGGCCCTCTCCTCATAACCCTTTTGATAAGAATAATCACCAGCTGGGGTCTGGGGAAAGTACTAGGAAGGTGAGTCGTGTGAGTAGGGTGCAGGTGCAACAGGCACTGCTCGGGCAGGGCAGGGACAGACAGCAAGACAACAGGCATCTTGGGGGGGCCTGACCATACCTTCCTCTCCAACACACCCCGTATGACCTAGACAATCTTGGCCAGCCCCTCTTCTGTGATATTGCTGGGGTCAGGTTTGTACAGGGGACACTTCCACCAGATACCACAAATACAATACAGACAGGCCACCCCTGCTGGTTACAAACCCAGAGTCACAACCCTGGGAGGAGCTGGCCCTGGATCTAAGAGAAACACTTCACTGGCTTAGTCTCAGCTGTCATAGCACAGGTCTGCACCCCCATGTTATGCTGAGTGCCATTACAGGTGAACCTGTTAGGTCTTCCAAATAAGAACCAGTTAATGCCATTATTTCCAGTAGTCATGTACAGATGTGAGAGTTGGAGTATAAAGAAAGCTGAGCGCCAAAGAAGTGATGCTTTTGAACTGTGGTGTTGGAGAAGACTCTGGAGAGTGCCTTGGACAGCAAGGAGATCCAACCAGTCCATCCTAAAGGAAATCAGTCCTGAATATTCATTGGAAGGACTGATGCTGAAGCTGAAACTCCAATGCTTTGGCACCTGATGCAAAAAACTGACTCATTGGAAAAGACTCTGATGCTAGGAAATATCAAAGACAGGAGGAGAAGGGGATGGCAGAGGATGAGGTGGTTGGATGGCATCACCAACTCAACGGACATGAGTTTGAGCAAGCTCTGGGAGTTGGTGATGGACAGGGAGGCCTGGTGTGCTGTAGTCCATGGGGTCGCAAAGAGTCGGACATGACTGAGTTACTGAACTGAACTGAAGTAAAATAGTCTATTTTAAATACATTAAAATTAAATATGTTATTTAAATAATACAAATGTATTATTAAAATTAACTTCATTTTTCTATTTATTTTTTAATATGTGGTAACTAGAAAATTTAAAATCATGTATGTGGCTTGCATAATATTTCTGCTGGATAGCACTGCCCTAGAGATAAGAATTAAGAATGTATACTCAAGTTGACATAATCTTTAGTTTTAACACTTGCCCCAGGTCACTACTAGGAAAACACTCAGCGAACCAAAACAAACCTCACAGCTTTCATTAGGAACTCATAGGCCTTAGATGGCTGAAGAAATTATTTTGGAACAGGATCAATCTGGCTAAACCTCACCTTTTCCCCCTATGATTTTAAGAACTCTGCTAGTGCCCTGATTTCACACAGAAATTCCTATTTATAGGTTCCTAAGAATGGAGGAGAGTCAGGCTGAAGGGGTTAGAAAAAGGTAGTAGCTTTTGCTTTACTCTATGGTCTTACTGGGAATCCACTCCAGCACTCTTGCCTGGAAAATCCCATGGACGGAGGAGCCTGATAGGCTAGAGTCCATGGGGTCGCAAAGAGTCGGACACGACTGAACGACTGTAGCTCAAGGGGAAATGGTCTTACTGCTCCTGGCTGTTGTAAGGAGCTTTCTTCTGGTTAACGCTAGGTGGCAGCAGTACCATAAGATGGCAAGATGAGAAGCCCATCTAGGACAGTATAAAAAAAAAGAAGTCTCAAATCTCCAAACTTTGACCATGACCTCTTGTCAGCCATGGCTCAGTGCCTAGAAGTCTGGCCACTGAGCAGATAAAGTAGAGACACAAAAGTCATGCAGTACTGAAGTCCCACTAGAGCTTGGCAGGAAACTGCTATTTCTTCCTTTCCACATGAAGCAAAATACGGTTCTTTCCTACTCCCAGATGACTGGGTCACCTGGTTCAGCACAGTACAGTCTTGTTCCCAACTACACCAGGTTCCCAGCTTGTCGTGGAGGAATCTGAGGGGTGCTGTCACATTTCTCCTGCTGCCTGCCATAGGCAGAGTCAAAAGAGCACTCTGACAAGTCTCCACTTCACTCTGCTTTCAGCTGCTTTGTTGCTGGAGGATGTATTAATCAAGGTCTCACTTTATCCTGATTTTGTTTCATTTGATTGCAATGTGAACTTTTAACACTGTGAATAACTGAACTCCTCCCCTACCCTGCCCTGGCTCTACCTAAAAAAAATGACTGGAGGCCAAATAAAGATATTTCTAAACACCAAAACTCTGGGACTTCCCTGGTGGTCCAGTAGCTAAGACTCTGTGCTCCCAATGCAGGGGCTTAGGTTCCATCCCTGGTCAGGGAACTAGATCCCACATGCTGCAACTAAGGCCCAGCACAGCCAAATAAATAAGTATTTTTAAAATCTTTTGAACTGTGGTGTTCAAGAAGACTCTTGAGAGTCTCTTGGACTGCAAGAAAATCAACCCTGAATATTGACTGGAAGGACTAATGCTGAAGCTGAAGTTCCAATACTTTGGCCACCTGATGTGAAGAGCCGACTCACTGGAAAAGACCCTTATGCTGGGAAAGACTGAAGGCAGAAGAAGGGGACGACAGAGGATGAGATGGCTAGATGGCATCACTGACTCGATGGACATGAGTTTGAGTGAACTCAGGGAGTTGGTGATGGACAGGGAGGCCTGGCGTGCTGCGATTCATGGGGTCACAAAGAGTCAGACACGACTGAGTGACTGAACTGAACTGAACTGAACTGATAGACAAATGATCACTTGAATATGATGCTAGAATAAAAATACTTTTAGATCCGTTAAAGTGAAAGTTGCTCAGTCATGTTCAACTTTTTGTGACCCCGTGGACTATACACTCCATGGAATTCTCCAGGCCAGAATACTGGAGTGGGTAGCCTTTCCCATCCGCAGGGGATATTTCTGACCCAGGAGTTGAACTGGGGTCTCCAGCATTGCAGGCGGATTCTTTACCAACTGAGCTATCAGAAAAACCCCACTTTTAAATAGGCGAGCTATAAAAAGACTTGACTTTCAGAGTTTACCTGTTCAAGAAACTACTCCAGGATGTGTTTCATCAAAAGGAGGGATGAAACCATGAAGAAGATGTAGGATCCAGAAATAAGAAATCCAACACAGGCCAGAGGAGGTGAAGAAGGGTCCTGAGGGCAGCCCTCAGGGCCCAGGGAACAAATAGTAAAGACTGGAAGGATGCCTCCGAGAGAAAATGGAACTGGTGCACTATTTAACATGTCAAACCACATTGAAAAGATTTTGAAAGTTTCTTAGAGAGCTTAGAGATGAACTGATGAGAGACACATTCCAGATGTACAAGCTGGAATTAGAAAAGGCAAAGAGGAACGAGAGATCACATTGCTAACATCACAGAAAAAGCAAGGGAATTGCAGAGAAACGTCTACTTCTGCTTCATTGACAACAAAAAAGCTTTTGACTGTGTGGATCACAACAAACTATGGAAAATTCTTCAAGAGATGAATATAACAGACCACCTTACCTGCTTCCTGAGAAACCTGTATGCAGGCCAAGAAGCAATAGTTAGAACTGGACATGGAACAACAGACTGGTTCAAAATTGGGAAAGGAGTACAACAATGCTGTATATTGTCACTCTGCTTATTTAACTTCTATACAGAATACATCATGCGAAATGCCAGGCTAGATGATTCACAAGCTGGATTCAAGATTGCCAGGAGAAATATGAGCAACCTCAGATATGGAGATAATACCGCTCTAATGGCAGAAAGTGAAGAGGAACTAAAGAGCCTCTTGATGAAGGTGAAAGAGGAGACTGAAAAAGTTGGCTTCAAACTCAACCTTAAAAAAACAAAGATCATGGCATCTGGTCCCATCACTTCGTGGCAAATAAATGGGGGGAAAAGTGGAACAGTGACAGATTTTTTATTTCTTGGGCTCCCAAAAAGTCACTACGGATGATGACCACAGCCATGAAATTAAAAGAGGCTTGCCCCTTGGAACGAAAGCTATGACAAACCTAGACCCCCAGACAGTATTAAAAAGCAAAGGCATCACTTTGGCAACAAAGGTCCATACAGTCAAAGCTATGGTTTTTCCAGGAGTCATGTACAGATGTGAGAGTTGAACCATAAAGAGGGCTGAGTGCATAAGAATTGATTATTTTGAACTGTGGTGCTGGAGAAGACTCTTGAGAGTCCCTTGGACTGCAAGACCAAACAAGTCAATCCTAAAGGAAATCAACTCTGAATATGCATTGGAAGGACTGATGCTGAATCTCCAGTACTTTCGCCACTCCATGCGAAGAGCCAACTCACTGAAAAAGACCCTGATGCTGGGAAAGATTGGAAGACAGAGGAGAAGGGGACGACAGAGGATAAGATGGTTGGATGGTATCACCGACTCAATGTTCATGAATTGAACAAACTCTGGGAGATAACGAAGGATGGGGAAGCCTGGAGTGCTGCAGTCCATGGGGTCACAGAGGGTCAGACATGACTTAGTGATGGAACAACAACAACAACAATATTTTAAAAGCAACCAAAAAAACAGATGATTAGTAACTTAGGAAAAAACAAAGTTTCAATATAGAAAGTAATCATATCTACTGTCTACTATGAACAATATTTACATAGTTGAAATAATATAAACACTGCATATTAATTTAGCCAAATACATGCTATAAATATATTGGGGGTGGAGGGAAGAAAAAGTATATGTTTAAGGAATTGTTTCAGGTAGCTAAATCCTATTCTTCCATAGTAGCTAACCAAGAGATAATTCTAAAATTGAAAACGTAAGAAATAGATGTAATAACATTCTATACAGGGATATAGAAAGAATTCCCAGAAGTAGGTAAAAGATTTGAAAGTAGTGGCCTTTGAGAAGCAGAAAGAGGAGATTGAGAGGAAGGGGCAGGTGACTGTAGTCTTTCAGTTTAACTAGTCATGCTATCACATTTTTGAGAACAACATATTTATAATAAAAATTAAATAAAAAAACAAATGCTACATTATCTGCTTTGACAGGATTTTGGATTAATCAGTTGTGTGCAGCTGTCAAAACTCAATGAATGCATACTTTAAGATTTACATATTTCATTGTATATATATTTTACATCAAAAGAAAAACTGATAAACAAAGCCTAAAATTCTAATGACATGCATAAGGACATCTGTAATTTACTTCAAAATCCTTCCCCAAAAAAAGATGGATCAATAAATGGACAGAAGGATGGATAAATACATAATAAAACAAGTACAGTAAAATGTTGACAGTAGATCCTAAGAGGTAGGTATATAGAGGTTTACTGTAAAATTCTTTCCATTTTGCTGTGTGTTTGAAAAAAAAATAATAAAAGTTTGGAACAAATAAAAACAAATTGAGGGGAGGAGCTAAGATGGCAGAGGAGTAAGACGGGGAGAACACTTTCTCCCTCACAAATTCATCAAAAGAACATTTAAACACCGAGTAAATTCCACAAAACAACTTCTGAATGCTGGCAGAGGACATCAGGCACCCAGAAAAGCACCCAAGTCTTCGAAAGGAGGTAGGAAAAAATATAAAAGACAAAAAAAGAGAGACAAAAGAGGGAGGGACGGATTTCCGTCCCGGGAAGGGAGGCTTAAAAAGAGAGAAGTTTCCAAACACCAGGAAACCTTCTCACTGCCGAATTTGTGCCAAGCCTTGGAAGCACAGAGGGCAACGTAACAGGGAGGAAAAATAAATAAACAATTAAAACCCACAGATTACGAGCCCTACGGTAACTCCCCCAGTGGAGAAGCAGCGCAGACACCTGCACACACCACTAGCAATTGGGGGCTGGGCAGGGAGGTGTGGCGTGCACTGCATCGCTTAGAGTAAGGATCTGGCCTGCATACCCCGAGCACTATCTGAGCGAAAAAATTTGGGTTAGCAAACCAGACTGTGGGATATCTACCACGCGAAAAGCCAGCTCTAACCTAAGACACCGCCAGGCCCACGCACGGAACAAAGGACTGAACAGAGATAGCTGGCTACAGACCATCCCCCTCCAGTGACAGGCAGCCAGAGCCGGAAGGGGGCGTTCGCAGCCCCAGAGAGACATTATCTATAAAACTGTAAGCAGGCTTCTTTGCTAACTAAAACTTCTTGGGGGTCTGGATGGTCAACATCCGCCTGAGAAGGTGTGCCTGTTGTACACCTAGATAACTGAGCGGTGGGGAGGCGATAAGTCGCAGCAATCGCGCTCGCCAAACACCTCATCACCTTGAGCTGCTCGGACCTGGGAAGGGCACAAAACGCAGGCCCAACCAAGTCTGCGCCTCTGAGGACTACCCGAGTGCCTGAACCTGAGAGGCTTGGACCTGGGAGGTGCAAGCAGCCCAGGGCCAGACACAGATGGTTCCCGGCGGAGCAGCCTAGAGCCTGAGCAGTGTGGGCAGGGAAGCTACACGTGCCGTGAGCGGGGGCAGACCCAGTGTGGCTGAGGCACTGCGAGCACACGCCAGTGTTATTTGATTGCAGCGTCCCTCCTTCTCCACATCGTGACTGAACAAGCCAGCCTAAAAAAAAAAAAAAAAAAAAAAAAGTGTCCTCCACCGTCCCCTTTGTGTCAGGGTGGAAACCAGACACTGAAGAGACCAACAAACAGAAGAATCTATAACAGAGGGAACCACCTTGGAAGCTACAGGCAATAGATTAAAACCCTGTGGTTAATACCGACTACATAGGAAGGGGCCTATAGATCTTGAGAAATATAAGTCGAATCAAGGAACTAGCTGAAAATGAACTGAACCCACAATACCCACAACAAAACTAGAGAAAGTCCTAGATATATTTTAACTATTTTTACGATCATTCTTTCTTTCTTTTTTTAAAATTTTTTAAACAATTTTAAGTCCTCTATTATTCCTTTAATTTTCACTTTTATAACCTACTATTACTTAGCCGAAAAAAGACCCTATTTTTTTAAAAGCAAACTTCATATATATTTTTTTTTTTAATAATTTTTTTGATTTTTTTTTTTTTGCTTCTTTTCTTTAACATTGCATTTTTGAAATTCCAAACTCTACTCTAGATTTTTAATTTTAGCTTTTTGGTATTTGTTATCAATTTTGTACCTATATTTTTTTTATATAATTTTTGTGACTTTTTTTTCCTTCTCTCTCTTTCTTTCTCTTCTTTTATATAACATTGTACATCTGAAATTCGAAACTCTACTCTAGGTTTTTAATTTATGCTATTTGCTATTTGTTATCAATTTTGTACCTATACTTTCTTTATAATTTTTGCGACTTTGTTTGTTTTTGTTTGTTTTTTTCTCTCTTTATTTTCCTTCTTCTTTTCTTTAACATTGTATTTTTGAAATTCCAAACTCTAGATTTTTAATTTCTGCTTTTATGTATTTGTTACCAATTTTGTACCTTTAAGAACCCAATCTTCAGTACTCATTTATCACTAGGGAGCGAGATTACTGGCTTGACTGCTCTCTCTGCCTTTGGACTCTCCTTTTTCTCCACCAGGTTGCCTGTGTCTCCTCCCTAACCCCTCTCTACTCTACCCAACTCTGTGAATTTCTGTGTGTTCCAGACGGTGGAGAACACTTAGGGAACTGATTACTGGCTGGATCTGTCTCCCTCCTTTTCATTCCCCCCTTTTATCCTCCTGGCCACCTCTGTCTCCTTCCTCCTTCTTCCCTTCTCTGTATAACTCCATGAACATCTCTGAGCGGTCCAGTTGTGGAGTGCACATGAGGACGTGATTACTGGCTAGCCCACTCTCTCCTCTATTGATTCCACCTCATCTCATTCGGGTCACCTCTAACTCCCTCCTCCCTCTTCTCTTCTCCTTGTAACGCTGTGAAACTCTCTGGGTGACCCTCACGGTGGAGAAACTTTTCATCTTTAACATAGATGTTTTATCAATGGTGCTGTATAGAAGGAGAAGTTTTGAAATGACTGAAAAATAGGACCGATAACTGGAAGCAGGAGGCTTAAGTCCAAACCCTGACTCCAGGGAACTCCTGACTCCAGGGAACATTAATTGACAGGAGCTCATCAAATGCCTCCACACCTACACTGAAACCAAGTACCACACAAGGGCCAACAAGTTCCAGGGCAAGACATACCAAGCAAATTCTCCCAGCAACAAAGGAACACAGCCCTGAGCTCCAAGATACAGGCTGCCCAAAGTCACCCCAAAACCATAGACATCTCATAACTCATTACTGGACACTTCATTGCACTCCAGAGAGGACAAATACAGCCCCATCCACCAGAACACCGACACAAGCTTCCCTAACCAAGAAACCTTGACAAGCCACCTGTACAAACCCACACAGAGTGAGGAAACGCCACAATAAAGAGAACTCCACAAACTGCCAGAATACAGAAAGGACACCCCAATCTCAGCAATTTAAACAAGATGAAGAGACAGAGGAATACCCAGCAGATAAAGGAACAGGATAAATGCCCACCAAACCAAACAAAAGAGGAAGAGATAGGGAATCTACCTGATAAAGAATTCCAAATAATGATAGTGAAATTGATCCAAAATCTTGAAATCAAAATGGAATCACAGATAAATAGCCTGGAGACAAGGATTGAGAAGATGCAAGAAAGGTTTAACAAGGACCTAGAAGAAATAAAAAAGAGTCAATATATAATGAATAATGCAATAAATGAAATTAAAAACACTCTGGAGGCAACAAATAGTAGAATAAAAGAGGCAGAAGATAGGATTAGTGAATTAGAAGATAGAATGGTAGAAATAAATGAATCAGAGAGGAAAAAAGAAAAACGAATTAAAAGAAATGAGGACAATCTCAGAGACCTTCAGGACAATATTAAACACTACAACATTCGAATCATAGGGGTCCCAGAAGAAGAAGACAAAAAGAAAAACCATGAGAAAATACTTGAGGAGATAATAGTTGAAAACTTCATTAAAATGGGGAAGGAAATAATCACTCAAGTCCAAGAAACCCAGAGAGTCCCAAACAGGATAAACCCAAGGCGAAACACCCCAAGACACATATTAATCAAATTAACAAAGATCAAACACAAAGAACAAATATTAAAAGCAGCAAGGGAAAAACAACAATTAACACACAAGGGAATTCCCATAAGGGTAACAGCTGATCTTTCAATAGAAACTCTTCAAGCCAGGAGGGAATGGGAAGACACACTTAAAATGATGAAAGAAAATAACCTACACCCCAGATTATTGTACCCAGCAAGGATCTCATTCAAATATGAAGGAGAAATCAAAAGCTTTACAGACAAGCAAAAGCTGAGAGAATTCAGCACCACCAAACCAGCTCTCCAACAAATACTAAAGGATATTCTCTAGATAGGAAACACAAAAACGGTGTATAAATTCGAACCCAAAACAATAAAGTAAATGACAACGGGATCATACTTATCAGTAATTACCTTAAACGTAAATGGGTTGAATGCCCCAACCAAAAGACAAAGACTGGCTGAATGGATACAAAAACAAGACCCCTACATATGTTGTCTACAAGAGACCCACCTCAAAACAGGAGACACATACAGACTGAAAGTGAAGGGCTGGAAAAAGATTTTTCATGCAAATAGGGACCAAAAGAAAGCAGGAGTAGCAATACTCATATCAGATAAAATACACTTTAAAACAAAGGCTGTGAAAAGAGACAAAGATGGTCACTACATAATGATCAAAGGATCAATCTAAGAAGAAGATATAACAATTATAAATATATATGCACCCAACACGGGAGTGCCGCAATATGTAAGACAAATGCTAACAAGTATGAAAGGAGAAATTAACAATAACAAAATAATAGTGGGAGACTTTAATACCCCAATCACACCTATGGATAGATAAACTAAACAGAAAATTAACAAGGAAGCACAAACTTTAAATGATACAATAGACCAGTTTGACCTAATTGATATCTGTAGGACATTCCATCCCAAAACAATGAATTTCACCTTTTTCTCAAGCACACATGGAACCTTCTCCAGGATAGATCACATCCTGGGCCATAAATCTAGGCTTGGTAAATTCAAAAAAATAGAAATCATTCCAAGCATCTTCTCTGACCACAATGCAGTAAGATTAGATCTCAATTACAGAAGAAAAACTATTAAAAATACCAACATATGGAGGCTGAACAACACGCTGCTGAATAACCAACAAATCACAGCAGAAATCAAAAAAGAAATCAAAATTTGCATAGAAACGAAAGAAAATGAAAACACAACAACCCAAAACGTGTGAGACACTGTAAAAGCAGTCCTAAGGGGAAAGTTCATAGCAATACAGGCATACCTCAAGAAACAAGAAAAAAGTCAAATAAATAACCTAACCCTACACCTAAAGCAACTAGAAAAGGAAGAAATGAAGAACCCCAGGGTTAGTAGAAGGAAAGAAATCTTAAAAATTAGGGCCAAAATAAATGCAAAAGAAACAAGAGACCGTAGCAAAAATCAACAAAGCCAAAAGCTGGTTCTTTGAAAGGATAAATAAAATTGACAAACCATTAGCCAGACTCATCAAGAAACAAAGGGAGAAAAATCAAATCAATAAAATTAGAAATGAAAATGGAGAGATCACAACAGACAACACAGAAATACAAAGGATCGTAAGAGACTACTATCAACAATTATATGCCAATAAAATGGACAACGTGGAAGAAATGGACAAATTCTTAGAAAAGTACAACTTTCCAAAACTGGACCAGGAAGAAATAGAAAATCTTAACAGACCCATCACAAGCACATAAATTGAAAACGTAATCAAAAATCTTCCAGCAAACAAAAGCCCAGGTCCAGACGGCTTCACAGCTGAATTCTACCAAAAATTGAGAGAAGAGCTAACACCTATCCTGCTCAAACTCTTCCAGAAAATTGCAGAGGAAGGTAAACTTCCAAACTCATTCTATGAGGCCACCATCACCCTAATACCAAAACCTGACAAAGATCCCACAAAAAAAGAAAACTACAGACCAATATCACTGATGAACATAGATGCAAAAATCCTTAACAAAATTCTAGCAATCAGAATCCAACAACACATTAAAAAGACCATACACCATGACCAAGTGGGCTTTATCCCAGGGATGCAAGGATTCTTCAATATCCGCAAATCAATCAATGTAATACACCACATTAACAAATTGAAAAATAAAAACCATATGATTATCTCAATAGATGCAGAGAAAGCCTTTGACAAAATTCAACATCCATTTATGATAAAAACTCTCCAGAAAGCAGGAATAGAAGGAACATACCTCAACATAATAAAAGCTATATATGACAAACACACAGCAAACATTATCCTCAATGGTGAAAAATTGAAAGCATTTCCTCTAAAGTCAGGAACAAGACAAGGGTGCCCACTTTCACCATTACTATTCAACATAGTTTTGGAAGTTTTGGCCACAGCAATCAGAGCAGAAAAAGAAATAAAAGGAATCCAAATTGGAAAAGAAGAAGGAAAACTCTCACTGTTTGCAGATGTCATGATCCTCTACATAGAAAACCCTAAAGACTCCACCAGAAAATTCCTAGAACTAATCAATGATTATAGTAAAGCTGCAGGATATAAAATCAACACATAGAAATCCCTTGCATTCTTATACACTAATAATGAGAAAATAGAAAGAGAAATTAAGGAAACAATTCCATTCACCATTGCAACGGAAAGAATAAAATACTTTGGAATATATCTACTGAAAGAAACTAAAGACCTATATATAGAAAACTATAAAACACTGGTGAAAGAAATCAAAGAGGACACTAATAGATGGAGAAATATACCATGTTCATGGATTGGAAGAATCAATATAGTGAAAATGAGTATACTACCCAAAGCAATTTATAGATTCAATGCAATCCTTATCAAGCTACCAATGGTATTCTTCACAGAGCTAGAACAAATAATTTCACAATTTGTATGGAAATATAAAAAACCTCGAATAGCCAAAGCTATCTTGAGAAAGAAGAATGGAACTGGAGGAATCAACCTGCCTGACTTCAGGCTCTACTACAAAGCCACAGTCATCAAGACAGTATGATACTGGCACAAAGACAGAAATATAGATCAATGGAACAAAATAGAAAGCCCAGAGATAAATCCACGCACATATGGACACCTTATCTTTGACAAAGGAGGCAAGAATATACAATGGATTAAAGACAATCTCTTTAACAAGTGGTGCTTTGAAAACTGGTCAACCACTTGTAAAAGAATGAAACTAGACCACTTTCTAATACCATACACAAAAATAAACTCAAAATGGCTTAAAGATCTAAACGTAAGACCAGGAACTAGAAAACTCCTAGAGGAGAACATAGGCAAAACATTCTCTGACATACATCACAGCAGGATCCTCTATGACCCACTTCCCAGAATATTGGAAATAATAGCAAAAATAAACAAATGCGACCTAATTAAACTTAAAAGCTTCTGCACAACAAAGGAAACTATTAGCAAGGTGAAAAGACAGCCTTCAGAATGGGAGAAAATAATAGCAAAGGAAGCAACTGACAAACAACTAATCTCAAAAATATACAAGCAACTCCTACAGCTCAACTCCAGAAAAATAAATGACCCAATCAAAAAATGGGCCAAGGAACTAAATAGACATTTCTCCAAAGAAGACATACAAATGGCTAACAAACACATGAAAAGATGTTCAACATCACTCATTATCAGAGAAATGCAAATCAAAACCACAATGAGGTACCATTTCACGCCAGTCAGAATGGCTGCGGTCCAAAACTCTACAAGCAATAAATGCTGGAGAGGGTGTGGAGAAAAGGGAACCCTCTTACACTGTTGGTGGGAATGCAAACTAGTACAGCCACTATGGAGAACAGTGTGGAGATTCCTTAAAAAACTGGAAATAGGACTGCCTTATGATCCAGCAATCCCACTGCTGGGCATACACACTGAGGAAACCAGAAGGGAAAGAGACACGTGTACCCCAATGTTCATCGCGGCACTGTTTATAATAGCCAGGACATGGAAGCAACCTAGATGTCCATCAGCAGATGAATGGATAAGAAAGCTGTGGTACATATACACAATGGAGTATTACTCGGCCATTAAAAAGAATACATTTGAATCAGTTCTAGTGAGGTCGATGAAACTGGAGCCTATTATACAGAGTGAAGTAAGCCAGAAAGAAAAACACCAATACAGTATACTAATGCATATATATGGAATTTAGAAAGATGGTAACAGTAACCCTGTATACGAGACAGCAAAAGAGACACTGATGTGTAGAACAGTCTTATGGAGTCTGTGGGAGAGGGAGAGGGTGGGATGATTTTGGAGAATGACATTGAAACATGTATAATATCAGGTATGAAACGAGTCGCCAGTCCAGGTTCGATACACGATACTGGATGCTTAGGGCTGGTGCACTGGGACGACCCAGAGGGATGGTATGGGGAGGGAGGAGGGAGGAGGGTTCAGGATGGGGAGCACATGTACGTGTTGCGGATTCATTTCAATATTTGGCAAAACCAATACAATATTGTAAAGTTTAAAAATAAAATAAAACTAAAAATTAAAACAAAACAAAACAAATTGAGCACTAAAATTCAAGAGAGAATGTTCTGTCTGGTGTACCAGCTAGGTAAACTTTAATTTTAAAATGCCACTTGCTTTTCAGAAGCATCCTGTAGCCATTTGACCCACAGATGACTGGTCAAATCAAAGAGGGCTGTGACACGTGAAGATGAGGGCAGAATGATATTTCTTGTTGGCACTTTTACCAGTTTCTCTACAGGATACGTATGTTGTGCAACAATGAATTTTTAATCCATCTTAGCAAGATTTGTCCTCTGGTTATAAATATCCCTGTTGTCACATGCTCACCTATTTCTTAGCTCCAACTGAATTGTAAACTCATCCAAGCTATAGTTTATAACCTCCAGGATCACACACCCAGTGCTTCATCAATATCAGTTTTACTCTAATATACCACAGAGAAAAAGTAGCTCCCTGGAATAACAGATTAAGGAACAAATAAGCCAGAATGTCTGGGGAATAGAGTCATACAATTTTCATTACAATGACTCTTAGGGCTTGGATCCAGTCTCGTTGTGGAGAAACTAAGTGTAAGAGAGATTAAGTCACATATCCAGAGTGATATGGCTATTTAGTGTGATTATCTTTGGGTATTTGCTTCTTTATGTCCATTTAAACTATTAAATAAGTCTGTGGAATATGACACACATATACTTGAATAAACAGCCACCCTTCCCCCAAAGAGGCACTTGATTAAAAAAAAAAAAAAAAGAACAAAACTATGGGACAGGACTTAAGAGATGGTTACTGAGCCAAACTTGGGTTTGCTTGCCTGACTTGCAGCAAAATCAATCTACTGACATGGGGTTGGGTGAAGGAAAGGACAGTGTTTATTGCAGGGCCAAGCAAGGAGAATGGGTAGCACATGATCAAAAGACCTGAACCCCCTGATGGCTTTCAGGGAGGGGTTTGTAAAGGCAACATTATTAGGTTTGAAGGTTGTAGGGTGCATGATCAGCCTGTAGACATTCTTCGAATTGGTTGTGGTGAGGTCACTGGGTGGTATATTGGAAGTTAGCATCATCAACCTTCTGGTTCCTACCAGTCTGGGGTCTACATGCTTGTGGTCAGCATGCAGTTTCTCTCTGACACTTGGTAGGGTTTTAGTATCCTCAAAAACA
Organism: Bos indicus; assembly: GCF_029378745.1. Classification (NCBI taxonomy): domain Eukaryota; kingdom Metazoa; phylum Chordata; class Mammalia; order Artiodactyla; family Bovidae; genus Bos; species Bos indicus. Next base: position 140,632,497 of record NC_091789.1, read on the forward strand.
ATTCAAGGAATGGCTCAGGATATTGTCTATAACCCTTAAGGAGGAACTAAAGGTCTTTGATTTTATTTTATGGTTAAACTACTGTAATTTTGTCTTGCTTGACTGATATTGTTGTGTTTCTGCATTTTCTCACTTCTCTGATCAAATATACTCTTTGGAATGTGGGGAAGGTCTAAGAGGCTAAATCCTTTTTACAAACAAGAGGTAGGAGACATGGAGGGTATGTTGCCAGGAAGGCCCCACAGAGTCTGGCTCAGTTTCAAGACCACAAGTTCCTATCCAGTCTGTTTGTAGGGTGAAGTGGGAGCAGGAGGATGTTAAGTGAGTGAAAAGTGTCTGTGGTAAAATTAGTGATACACACTACCTTGTCGATGAAGCCTGAGCATATTAATGAAGCCCGAGCATATTACACTGAGAAGCCAAACACAAAAAGGTCACATATTGTATGATTCCATTTATATGAAATATCCAAAACAGGCAAATCCATAGAGACAGAAAGCAGACTCATGGTTGCCAGGGGCTGGGCAGAAGGCAAATGAGGAGTAACTGCTTACTGGATATGGGTTTTATCTTGAAGTAAATAAAATGCTTTGGACCTAAGTATAAATGAATATATTATGAACGTACCAAATGCTACTGAATTGTTCCCTTCAGAATGGTTAACTTTATATTATATACATTTCACCTCAATAAAGAAAACACATGTCCAATGAGAGCAAAAGCAAACATAGCAACATGTTAACAACTGGTAGATCTAGGTACCGGCCATCAGGAATTCATTGTACTTATGCTAGGAACATTTCTGTTAGGTTTAAAATTTTTTAAAAGAAAAGATTAATAAAAATAAAATATCTCTAGGAAAAAAAAATCATTTAGTGATAGTGAAAAATTGAGGTCACCAGTTGCAATCTAAAATTCATACAGTTTCATACCTATCACTTGATCACTGGCATGTCAAAAGTAGGAACAACTCTTACTTCATTGGCTGGTAAGGTTTCTAACAATGAAAATTACTTTCCAGGGGAGTCACAAGCCAACACTCTTTAACTTCAGAACCTATTAACATGCAGATTTCTGAACATCAGCACCTAAAAATACATTTATTGGGTCCTTTTGAACAGGTGGTATTAAGATGCGGTTTAGCTAAACGGTCTGAGCTTTGGAAATTACATGTGTATATTCTGGTTTTGTCACCCGCAGATGAGTTTTACCAATCCACTGATGGATAAAAGCAAAAGGGTGCAAGCTCCTGAGAGTTTCACAGGAGAAACATTAGGGGCACAAGAGACCATTTTGACCCTTGCACAGTGTGTCCTGAAACTCAAGCAGTGATATAGGAAAGATAATACCCCATCCTGTAACCTCATAATAACCAGAAAATGGCATGTCTGCCTCTAATGCACAGTGGGTCGGCAAGGAGATCCAACCAGTCCATCCTAAAGGAAATCAGTCCTGAATATGCAGTCCTGAATAAGGACTGATGCTGAAGCTGAAACGCCAATACTTGGCCATCTGATGGAAAGAACTGACTCACTGGAAAAGACCCTGATGCTGGGAAAGACTGAAGGTGGGAGAAGAAAGGGACAATAGAGGATGAGATGGTTGGATTGCATCACTGGCTCGACGGACAGGAGTTTGAGTAAATTCTGGGAGTTGGTGATGGACAGGGAGGCCTGGCATGCTGCAATGCATGGGGTCACAAAGAGTTGGACTTGACTGAGCTACTGAACTGAACCAAACATGTCGGGGCCCGTGTGAAGTGCTAGACAGAGTGCTGAATAAAGAGTTTACATTCAGAGGAGAGGACAGATACTGAACATTCAACAAGCACAGGTATCCTGGAAGCATTCCTGGGATGCTTGGGAAGTCAGAGAAGGCTGCTGATACCAGGAAGGCCAAAGGCTAGGCTAGACCAGGCCAAGGCTAGAGAGATTTAGCAGCATGTCTGACAGCCAAATAACAAGAAGAGAAAAGTAGTTTACCCCAGACCCAAATGGAAATCTAATATGTAAAGTCAAATTTGGGAGAGGCCTGAAGGCCAGTGAGGCAATCAAGATCTGTTCCACAAATTCCACACTGGATCAGAAGGAAAGTCCAAGTGCAGAGACAAGCACTGGACTGCATGCATTGGACCACACATGAGAGCTCAAGAAGACAATGTTGTTGGAATAGAAGACTGGGCACAGTGCTCAAGCCTCTGGTACTTTGGCACTAGAAATAGAGTAGAACACCCATTGCACAAACAGGTCTGGACCAAGATATATTACAGCTGAGGCAACCTAAGAATTAGATATGTGCTTCTGATGCTGTCCTTCCAATATTAATGCAGCCTTTTCTTACTGAGGGAGGAGAACTGGCATCAGGATGGTTTTTGTTATTTCTACTGTCTACTTCGCTAAAGTAGGACTGATTTGTAAGTTGATGGTTATAGAAGTAGTCACACATGTAGATCTGAGTTAAATGGTACCATATTTCTGATTTTCATTGGAAATGGTATTACCTTTACAGATTGGTGCTCAGAGCAATTATACACTTGGTCTGTCTTTTAACTTGGCTCTGAGCCTGAAGGATCCCAGAATACAAGTGTCTGCTAATTGCCCTGGTGTGAATGGCCAAGGGCTGGTGTGTGTGTATGTGTATATGCATACAAATAAAAGTGTATCTGTGTGTGATTGTTTGTATGTATGTGTGCATGTGTGTGTGTATGTGCATGCATGTGTCCCTCCTCCTGAACAAGGTGGATTCTACCAGGGTTAGAAATATGTCAGTAGTATTGAATCATCTAAATTTTATCACTTGCGAGTTTAAAACTCAACACTTTTTATATAGCCTTTTCTCTTTTTTATTCAAACCCCAGAGCTTGGATTCAAGAGTCTGCAAGCATGGAGTCCACCCAAAGATGGGCACAATAAAGGATAAACATGGTAGAGACCGAGTAGATGCTGAAGAGATCAAGAAGAGATGGAAAGAATACACAGAAGAACTGTATAAAAAAGATCTTATTGAACCAGATCGCTACAATGGTGTGGTTAGTCACCCAAACCCAGACATTCTGGAGTGTGAAGCCAAGTGGGCCTTAAGAAGCACTGCTGTTAATAAAGCTAGTGGATGCGATGGAATTCCAAAAGAACTATCCAAATCTCTAAAGGAGGATGCCATCAAAATGTTGCATTCATTATGTCAACAAATCTGGAAAACCCAGCAGTGGGCACAGGACTGGAAAAGTCCTCAACCCAATTCCCAAGAAAGGTGGTACTAAAGAATGTTCTAACCATCAGACAACTGCACTCATTTCCCATGCTAGTAAGGTCATGCTTAAAATCTTGCATGCTAGGCTTCAGAATTAGATGAATCAAGAACTTCCAGATGTCCACACTGGGTTTAGAAAAAGAAGAGGAACTAGAGATCAAATTGCCAACAGTTGCTGGAGTATAGAAAATGCAAGGGAATTTCAGCAAAACAGCTATCTCGGTTTCATTGACTATATGAAAGCCTTTGACTGTATAGATCATGACAAACTGTGGAAAGCTCTTAGAGAGATGGGAATACCAGACCCTCTTACTTGTCTCTTGAGAAACCTGTATGCAGGTCAAGAAGCAACAGTTAAAACCCTGTATGGAACAACTGATTGGTTTAAGATTGAGAAAAGAGTATGACAGGGCTGTCTGCTGTCACTCTGTCTAACCTATATGCACAGCACATCAGGAGAAATGCCAGGCTGGATGAGTTGCAAGTCTGAATCAAGATAGGCAGGAGAAACATCAACAGCCTCAGATATGCAGATGATATCACTCTAATGGCAGAAAGGAAAGAGGAACTAAAGAGCCTCTTGATGAGGGTGAGGGAGGATAGTGAAAGAGCGGGCTTAAAACTAAATATTCAAAACACTAAGGGCATGCCTTCTAGCCCGATTACTGCATGGCCAATAGAGGGGGAAAAGGTGGAAGTAGTGACAGATTTCCTCTTCTTGGGCTCGAAAACCACTGCAGATAGCAACTGCAGCCATAAATTCAGAAGACAATTGCTTCTTGGCAGGAAAGCAATGACAAACCTAGACAGTGTGTTGAAAAGCAGAGACGTTACTCTGCCAACAGAGGTCCATATAGTCAAGGCTATGGTTTTCCCAGTCATCATGTATGGCTGTGAGATCAGAACGCCAAAGAATTAATGCCTTCGAACTGTGGTGCTGGAGAAGACTCCTGAATGTCCCTTGGACCACAAGGGGGTCAAACCAGTCAATCTTTTTTTCTTTTTTTAACCTTACACTATTGTAATGGTTTTGCCATACATCAACATGAATCCGCCACGGGTATACACGTGTTTCCCATCCTGAACCCCCTCCCATCTCCATCCCCATACCATCCCTCTGGGTCATCCCTGTGCACCAGCCCCGAGCATCCTGTATCATGCATCGAACCTGGACTTGCAATTCATTTCGCATATGATATTATACATGTTTCAATGCCATTCTCCCAATCATCCCACCCTCGCACTCTCCTGCAGAGTCCAAAAGACTGTTCTATACATCTGTGTCTCTTTTGCTGTCTCACATAGAGAGTTATCATTACCATCTTTCTAAATCCCATATATATGTGTTAGTATACTGTATACTATCCAGTCAATCTTAAGGGAGATTAAGCCTGAATATTCACTGGAAGGATTGATGCTGAAGCTGAAGCTCCAGTATTTTGGTCATCTGATGCAAACAGAAAACTCATTGGAAAAGTCCCTGATGCTGGGAAAGATCGAGGGCAGGAGAAGAGGGTGTCAGAGGATGAGATGCCTGAACGGCATCACTGATGCAATGAACATGAACTCGGGCAAACTCTGGAAGATGGTGAGGGACAGGGAGGCCTGGCATGCTGCAGTCCATGGGGTCACAAAGAGTGGGATATGACTGGGCAACTGAACTACAAACATGGAAAAGCCATGCCTGTGATCCTTAATGGCTGTAAGACCCTGGGCAGGTTCTCAACCCCATTAAGTGGTAGTTTCCTGCGCTTTAAAATGGGGATAATAATATTTCACTCCTAAGATTGTTGTGAAGGAAAAACAGCATACTGAAAGCATTGAATGTGATTCCTGGATCATCATAAGCACTAAGTAGATGCTCTTATGGTTAGAATTGTAGGTACTAAACAAGGGCTACAAACATCCAGATACCACCCAAACTAGGGTTTACACTCATTTCCCAACATTACAGTGTGCCTTATAAATAGTTAAAATACTAAACAAACTGTAGACATAACTAAAGCAACCCAATTAAAATGCTTCATCATTTGCCACTTTAGAAGGTACTCAAAAGCTAGGCAATTCTCTTCTAGACAAACAGATGGCCATTTCTCATCTTAATATAGGTAGGATGTTTTTGTGAACACAAGCTGATCTGGCTTAAAAATCCAAGCATTCTTTTAGCTCTACATAAATTAATAACTCAAAAGAAAAATTTTAAAGAACAAACTGCCATTTTGCTAAAATGACAGTCCATTAATGGATGCCTCTAAACTTAGCAAGCTCTCCAGCTGTCTTATCGGTGGGTTTTTGTTGTCTCCCTCAAATGCACACTGATGGCCAGATCTCAGCAGCATCAGATGGAATGAGATGCAGCTAGCCAACAGTCCAGGACCACCTTCTTCCTGGGGTAGATATTAACCCTGCTATAGTGGACATTTAATCCATTAACTAACGATGAAAAAGGAGGGATAAGAGTGTTATATCCTGACATTAATAGTTTCAAACAACCTAATGAGACTGTTTGGAAGGCATACTAGGACGCCTTCCAAAGTTGATGAGCTCAACCATTGATGGGAGTAACTGAAGAAAACATTCAGCGCAGTTTGCTTCAACAGTTCTTTTCTGAACTGCCCATGAATCCTGAAACTGAAGTTCATTTGGAGTTTTTTTATACCATGTTTACAGAGATCCTGAACCATGGAAAAGAACAGCTCCTTATCACCAACTGCTCAATCTGTTCATCTATTCATTCACCACTCTATCCATCCATTCATCCATATCTGATCCATCCATCCAGCTGCCCCACAAATACTTACTGAAAGTTCTTCCTCTCATGGAGCTTAACAAGAATGATGTGATATAATATGGTGCTATTATTCTAGAGATAACAATAAATAAAATAAATGAGGGGTGAAGGAATACAGTGCAGTACATGTGTGCAAATTTAAATAGGAGAGAAGGGATGGTCTCAGTAAGTAGGCAATATTTGGGCAATGCCCTGAAGGAGGTAAGGGAATAAACCATGCATATGTCTGAAAGAAGAATGTTCCATATAGAGAAACAGCATGTGCAAAGCTGAGTGTGTACTTTGTGAGATGGAGAAATACCAAGGAGGCCTAACATAGCACAATTCCACTGGTCTATGAGACCAGAAAGCCCTGGTATTTTCCCACACTGTGTTATCCTGGGTTCCCTGGAAAACAGAGCCTGAAGAAAGGTTTAAATGCTAAAGCTTTCATGGGAGATATAATCCATGGCAGCTAAAGTGAGGAGAAAAGAGGGAGATTCAAATACAAGGTGAGGGACTTCCCTGGTGGTCCAGTGGCTAAGACTCCACACTCCCAAAGCAGGGGGCCTGGGTTCAGTCCCTGGTCTGGGAACTAGATCCTACATGCTGCAAAGAAGAGTTCACACGCCACAACTAAAGATCCCACGAGCCACAACGAAGATTCCGAGCAGCCAAATAAATAAATAAATAAATATTCAAATGTAAGATGATGTCCTGTGATACTGGTCACTGCTTCCCAACAAACTTTCCATCAAACACTATGAGAGAAACCGCTGATTCTCTCAGGTGTGTCCACCTGGTACCAAGATGAAAAGAAAGAACTGTGCCCCATTACAGCCCATCAGAGAGGGAACGCATAGGGAACTTAGCTGCTGACTCTCTGCTGTCTCCTGTCTCTACACTGATCAGAGTTTGTCCCACGGGCATTAACTTCCCTGCACATCTACACAGAAAATCATAAGACCTGTGCACTTTATTCTGTGTAAAACTAAAGGTAAATTTCTCTTGAATACTAACAAACGACAAATAGTCTGTTGCTTCAGCCTAGGTCCCAAAGAGAAGATGATGTGTCGCAGGACTAGTGAAATAAACCTTTGTTGATATACGCCACTGAAATTTTAGAGTCAATTTTTGTTGCAGCATAACCTAGCATATCCTGATTGACACAAGGATTCACTGCCTCATTAGTACATTAATGACATGAGGTTTTCAGTAAAGACATCTATTTAATGTTATTTAATCCAGTATTCTCAAACTGTTTTGATTAGTGAATATTCTTTCCACAGAGCACCTTAATATAATGGAAGTAGTTTGACAAAACACCATCTGTATAATCTTCTGCAAGGAGATTGGGCAACACACCCTACTGTGCAATAATTAAAATATTCCCAGATCTTGGCAGTTTGGGTATGAATGATGTCACATTTTTATGCTCAAACTGGACTTCCCGCGTGACCTAGTGGAAAAGAATCCATCTGCCAATGCAGGTACACTGGTTCAATCCCTCCCGGTCCGTATGCCCTGGAGCAACTAAGCCGGTGCACCACAACTACTCAGCCCACGTGCCCTAGAGCCAGTGCTCTGGAAGAGAAGCCACTGCAGTGAGAAGCCCCAGTTCTCCCCAACTACACAAAGCCCCTGAGCAGCAAAAATCCAGCACAACCAAATATTATCTAAATAAAATTTAAAAAACACACACATTTATGCCCAAATTAAGGATTCCTAGCCCAAGACTACTGTTCTGCTGCATCCCACAGGCCAGCAAGGCCTCACTTGCCCAGTTTCCCGACCAAAGAAAGGGCCCTAAGTCAGCGACAGAGACGAAGACATCATGGTTTACCTGATGGAGGACGCGGCCTGTCTCCAGCAAGGTCCTGGAACAACATCCCATCGTGTGCAACGCTGGAGCAAGCAGGCAGGACAGACACGTTGGCAGGTTTCACTGCTGGGGGCTGGGGGAAGCCAGGATTACCAATTGTACGGGAATTGACCTCAGGTGATCCCTGCCAGGCAGACGCCCTGGAGAAGGAAACGGCTATGCTCATCTGGAGAATGCCTGGCAGGCTACAGTCAAAGACTGGGACATGGCTTAACATGCACGCGTGCAAGCACGCAGGCACCCACGAACCCAGGCGCCCATGCATGCAAGCACTCAGGCACACGCTTACACACGCAGGAGGCCAAACACGCAGCCATGCACACATGCACGCTGCCACGAACGCACGCATACACACACGCATGCACACACGCACGCAAGCACATACGTAGACACGCACCCATGCACGCATTTGGGCACCCACAGATGCACGTGGACGTCCACGAGAGTACGCATGCGCACACAACACACGCACACAAGCGCGCGCTCACCACGCACGCATGCGCACATAAGAACCCATACTCGTGGGCACCAAGTCTACCGCTGCGCAGAAACAGCTGATCGCGGAAACCAGTTGAGGCGCAGATTCCTCATCAGCCGTTTGGTAAGATATAGTTAGCTGGGCCGTGGGGCAAGGAGGTGGGAAGCTTAGTCCTGCTGGTAGGGTGTAGGTGAAGTAGGCACTAGTCAGACAGAGGAGAGACAGAGAGCAAGAACACAGCCATTTTGAGTGGCTCGATCTTCCAACTGCAACTAGAAATTCCTCGATGCTCCTAGGACTTCACAGGGCAAGTATCTTACAGGTAGTTAGGAAAACGCTTGCGCATGTTCTTCTGAGCTGTGTTTGTTGTCACGTATCTATTGCTACTTCGTGGTTGCCAGGTAGGCACCTATTTCTATTCTATGACTTGCCATTCCCAGCACTCACTTTAAGGTCCTATAGCCCCAGTAGGAGGAGCCTGGTAGGCTGCACTCCAAGGGGTCGCTAAGAGTCGGACATGACTGAGCAACTTCTCTTTCACTTTTCACTTTCATGCATTGGAGAAGGAAATGGCAACCCACTCCAGTGTTCTTGCCTGGAGAATCCCAGGGACCGGGGTGCCTGGTGGGCTGCCGTCTCTGGGGCCGCACAGAGTCGGACAAGACTGAAGCGACTTAGCAGCAGCAGCAGCAGCCCCAGTGTTATGTGATGGTCTCAGAAAGAGTAGGTCTGGGGAGCATAACCCTTCTCGCCCTTTTTTACTTTATCTTGAGTAATTTTTTTTTTCATATTTTATCTCCTCTGCACAATAATCACATAACCCTTTCTTGGGCCCAACATGTCAGAACCTCTGATGAACAGAGCACATTCACCCATTAGGCACTGACCCCTCCCTCTAGGGGGCCCCAGAACTCTCATCAGATGAGGCACAGGGCTGACACCAGGTTAAAAATTTGTCTTCTGTCACCCCTCTATCCAGAGATCTTTCCTCTTTTGCCTCTCAGATGAAAGGGACCTTAAATCAACTCAGGTAAGGCCAGGACGGGCTTCCCTTGTGGCTCAGTGGTAAAGAATCTGCCTGCCAATGCAGGAGATGCAAGAGACACAGGTTCGATCCCTGGCTTGGCAAGATCTCCTGGAGAAGGAAATGGTAACCCACTCCAGTATTCTTGCCTGGGAAATTCCATAGGCAGAGGAGCCTGGCCGGCTACAGTCCATGGGGTCCCAAAGAGTCCAACACCTCTCCCCCTCCCACCCTCCCTTATCACTTCTCACCGGAAGTCTTTCTTTCCCACAAGGGCTTAGTGGGACTAAGGGTAATCCCAGCATGGCTTCTGTGGTGGGAGAGGTGATGAGGAGAGGTAGGGGGGAATAAATCTGATTCTGAAAATAGATTGAAATTTAAAATGCAACTGGAAATAAGACCTGGAGCAAATTCACTAAATGATTGATGAATAAACTTAGTAATTAAGTCAACCTAGTTTCTTTACATACGACTTTCCCCCTGAGAATAATCAGCAGAATTCTAAGAAAAGTATTTGCCAAAGTTATCTTATATTTAATTATCCGTAATTCTGTGCAGTGCACAGAGGAAGAAAAAACCTGGTAAGATGGCCAGGTTCATGTCTTGCCTGATAATAGAGGTGAATTTTGTGGCTGTTTTAATTATAATTTTTGAGCTAGAATCAAAAGTTCTTTGCTGTAGAATTTACCAGAAAGAACTTGGCTGACAGCATCTATAGTGATAAAAGGTTTTTGTAGGCATACTTTTTAGGCAAACAGAAGGTAGTGCTTTCACTGGTAAAGCATTGCCTTTGTGACAGTTAATGAAGTCTTTCTCTCCAAGGCAGAAGTGGGATAAACAGGCCATGGTGGATTGGGCTCTACCCCTCAAATATAAAGGGGGGGCTGATGAGTCGCTTACACACGTGAGCAGGAGTAGTGAGAATTCCTACTGTGAGCTGGTCCACCTGCTTCCAGTGAGGACTCTCTCCTCAGAGGGGATTGCCCTTAGGCAGAGTGTCATGTGGAGTCAGTCACTTCTTAGCAGAGACCTCAGTTTCCTCATTCTTGAAGATTTCTACAAAAGAAAGCTATTTCCACACCCTGGTGAGTGCTCCAGGAGATACAAAGGGAGTGAGCCAGGGACCCTTTGTTTGATACCTCCTACCAACTGAAGTCACTCAGTCGTGTCCGACTCTTTGCGACCCCATGGACTGTAGCCTATCAGGCTCCTCCGTCCATGGGATTTTCCAGGCAAGAGTGCTGGAGTGGATTGCCATTTCCTTCTCCAGGGGATCTTCCTGACCCATGAATCAAACCCAGATCTCCCGCACTGCAGGCAGATGCTTTACCATCTGAGCCACCAGGGAAGCCCCCCTTACCAACCATAGCTTCACACAACTCTCATTAGTTACCCTGCCTTTGAACTCCTGTCTGGAGGCAGGCACACTGAACCCGTTCCAGATACCTGACTCAGTTGGTCATTTCCTCTTATTATTAGTAAATCATCAGGTTGGCATTTGTGATAAAAAGCAGCAAAGTGGGGGAAGAACTAGAGATAGCAGAAACTTACTCTTCGCTTGCCTGGAATGACTGCTTTCCTTAAATATGCATTGTTTATTTGAAAATATTTAATGAAATCTCCTAGGTAATATTTGATCACAGGTAGTACCCTTGCAAATTTTTTATTGATAGATAGTGTACATACAGAAGAGTGCATGTAACCTAAATATAAAGCTCACTGAACTTTCAGAACTTTAAACATGCTGTGGCCAATAACCAGATCAATAAAGAGGACTTGGGATTTCCCTAGCAGTCCAGTGGTTAGGACTCCATGTTTCTACTGCAGGGGGCCTGGTTTCAATTCCTGGTCTGGGAACTAGATCCCACAAGCCACATAGCACAAATAAGTAAATAAATCTTTACCCACAACCCCAGAAGCCCCCTCCCCCAAATACTCATTCCAGACACAGCTTCTCCCCCTTGGGATAACCAATAGCCTGACCCCTAATAGTAGAGATTCCTTTTGCCTGCCTCTGTACTTTATATAAATAGAAACATATAGCCTGTGCTCTTTTTTCCTGACTTCTCTCAGTCAGCATTCTGTTTGTGAGAGCCTTCCTTATTACTCTGTGTAGTGATACATTGTTTCTTCTCATTGCTGCACAGCGGTATAAATACACTAGAATGTGTTTATCCGCTTTCCTGTTGATGGACCTTTGGGTAGTTTCCAGTTCAGTGCTGTTGCAAACACCCAAATTCATGTCCTTTCATCAACACACGTATGCACTGCTTTGGGATATGTACCCAGGAATCACTGGGTCATAGGTTAAGCAGGTGTTCAGCTTTAGTAGGTATCAACTGTTAGCAAACAGTTTCTTTGTGGTTGTACCGCTTTGCACTTCCACTAGCAGTGACGAGACTACTGGTTGCTCTACAGCCTCTCCTAAAATGTTCTCAGATCAGTCCCCTACCTACTAAGGGATGTGGTATTTCTAGTGGCTCAAAATCCAGATTCTGGAACTAGACTTTCTGGGTTCAAATTCCTGCTTCATCCTTTAATAGGCGTGTGACCTTAGACACCTTACTTAATTTTTCTGTGCCCCAGTTTTTTTCTTTTGTAAAATGAGGACAATAACTAGATCATCTACCTCATAGAGTTAAGGATTAAATGAGTTAATGCATGTAGAACACTAAGATTAGTGCCTGGCATATAGACAGTACTCCATAAATCTTAGATATTATTTTCATTCAAATGCATAAAAAAAATCAGTTGGCACCAGTGCAATAAGAGAGTTGTGTATCTTACTGTAAATGAAATACAAAGTTTCCCACGTATCCTGGGAGGCAGTCAGATAAGTGCCACAAGGGGTCTCTGTATGCAGGAGCAAGATAGCATGCATGTCTGAATCTCGGGCTATGCCAGTCCCAGCTAATCCTTGGGAACTTGTATGTGCAAATTAAACTAGAATGTCAGTGCTCCAAAATATTCATAGGAGAGTATGAACCATGTATACAATCAGTATAAATGGCAGTCTGGGCTTTATTTATTTGGCCAATGAAGCCACTGACATCTCTCCTCTTTAAGTTAGCAGATGAGAGTTTAGTGAATTCTTTACAAACTCTATAAACTTTTACAGTCTCAGATCAGATCAGTCGCTCAGTGGTGTCCGACTCTTTGTGACCCCATGAATCGCAGCACGCCAGGCTTCCCTGTCCATCACCAACTCCCAGAGTTCACTCAGACTCATGTCCATCGAGTCAGTGATGCCATCCAGCCATCTCATCCTCTGCCGTCCCCTTCTCCTCCTGCCCCCAATCCCTCCCAGCATCAGAGTCTTTTCCAATGAGTCAACTCTTCGCATGAGGTGGCCAAAGTACTGGAGTTTCAGCTTTAGCATCATTCCTTCCTAAAGAAACCCCAGGGCTGATCTCCTTCAGAATGGACTGGTTGGATCTCCTTGTAGTCCAAGGGGCTCTCAAGGGTCTTCTCCAACACCACAGTTCAAAAGCATCAATTCTTCGGTGCTCAGCCTTCTTCACAGTCCAACTCTCACATCCATACATGACCATAGGAAAAACCATAGCCTTGACTAGATGAACCTTTGTTGGCAAAGTAATGTCTCTGCTTTTGAATATGCTATTTAGGTTGGTCATAACTTTCCTTCCAAGGAGTAAGCGTCTTTTAATTTCATGGCTGCAGTTTTACAGTCTAGCCCTTGGCAAACACCACTTTAGGAATTAACATAGATGTGGATTTCAGTAAATAACTATAGATTCAGTAAATATTCTATGGAAGAAAGAGAAATGGTAAAGCATGATCATGGGAGAGTAGGTAGGAAGTTCAAAGACATGCAAAGCTGACACTCCAGTCTCCATGAGTGAGTCATTGGCTAGAACTGGCTTTTAATGTTAAATATCAGCAAATACATTTTTTGTGTCCATCTTCTAGCTTTTGTTGTTCTTGTTGAGTCGCTCCGTCTTGTCTCTTTGCCACCCCAGCCTCCTCTGTCCATGGGATTCTCCAGGCAAGAGTACTAGAGTGGGTTGCCATGCCCTCCTCCAGGGGATCCTCCCCACCCAGGGATGGAACCCACATCTCCTGCATTAGCAGGTGGATTCTTTACCACTGAGCCACCAGGGAAGCCCATCTTCTATTACAGCTTGCACTGTGTTTAGCTGGTCAATTGTGTCCAGCTCTTTGCGACCCCATGGACTGTAGCCCTCCAGGCTCCTCTGTCCATGGAATTCTCCAGGCAAGAATACTGGAGTGGGTTACCACACTCTCCTCCAGGGGATCTTTTCAGCCTAGGGATTGAACCCAGGTCTCTGGCATCACAGGCAGAATTTTTACCATCTGAGCCACCAGTGTAGCTTGTTGCTGCTGCTGCTAAGTCACTTCAGTTGTGTCCAACGCTGTGAGACCCCATAGACAGCAGCCCACCAGGCTCTGCCATCCCTGGGATTCTCCAGGCAAGAACACTGGAGTGGCTTGCCATTTCCTTCTCCAATGCATGAAAGTGAAAAGTGAAAGTGAAGTCGCTCAGTCATGTCCGACCCTTCGTGACCCAATGGACTGCAGCCTACTAGGCTCCTCTGTCCATGGGATTTTTCAGGCAAGAGTACTGGACTAGGTTGCCATTGCCTTCTCCACCAGTGTAGCTTAGGCGGGTGGCAACTCTGGTTGCCTATTAGAGTCACATGGGGGGAATTCCCTGGTGGTCCAGTGGTTGGGACTCGACGCTTCACACTGCAGACAGGTGTGGGGGAGTGACCAGTGTTTGTTCCCTGATCTGGGAACTAGTATCCCACACACTACTCAGTGTGGTCAAAGAGAATAAAATTACCTGGGGAACTTTAAAAATTTCACATTTCCCCCACCAAAAAAAAAAAAAAGAAAATGCTCAGCTTCTCACCCAGAAATGTCAGTTGAGTTTCTTTGTCATCACGGCCCAGATTTTTTTTTTCTCAAGGTCTCCAAGTGATTCTAATGGGCAGCCAGAAATGGGAAATATTTCCTTCTCAGTGTCACTGCAACAATCCTGGTGGTGCTTTCTGAATGGTTGTCTCTTGCAGTGGGGTCACAGGGAGGATCCTGAGTAGTTTCTGTGGAGTCTGTCTGGTTTAGTCAAGAAAAGCTCAAAACACTGGCTCAACGGGTTTTTATCTGGTACATTTTCTCTCCTACCTATAACCTCAGAATATTCCAATCTATGTTAAGCCTTCCTGTGGTTTCTAAAGCACAATACTTTCCAAACTGAAGACTTAACCATTTCAAATCTCATGGGCTATGATTCAATCCAGAGCAGAGCTAAACAGAACTTAAGTATCCCAATTAGTAATTGGATTGAAAAAAGACCCGGGAAAGTGCCCTTCATAAAAGAGTGAAAATGTGCTTTATGTGGTGGTGTTGCTATCACCTGTGGTTTCAACTGCAGGAAAAATAGGAAAAAGCCATGGAACAATCATTGTATTGGGTCGGCCAAAAAGTTCATTCTGGTTTTTCCATGAAATGTCACAAGAAACACAAATGCACTTTTTGGCCAATGCAATATTTGAACGTGGGTACACGTGAATTTGAGTTTCTGGGTCAGCCACTTGTTAGCTATGAGTCCTTGCCTTCTCTGAGCAGATGTTTCATGAAAGATGGAAGCAATAGCAGATCTCAGAAGGAAATTTTGTAGAGTAAAGGAGCTAATGTTATTGGTGCTTGGCAAGCAGTGAGTCCCAAGTAAATGGCAGTTACCCTCGTGTGTTATTTGGCTAAGGCTATGATGCTTCTGCATAGCAAACACCCCACCCCTAAATCTTAGTGGTTGACTAAGATACCACTGATGTTCTTACTCATGTGTCTATGGGTCACTTATGGCAGCTCCGCTTAAGGCTATGAATCAGATTGAGGTCTGTTCATATGTGTCAGAAAACAGAAGGAAAAATTATGAAGAGATAATACATTCTTCCACACTTCCCTTCTGCAGAGTGTCAACAGAGGAGACAAGAAGGGTGGGTAAGGAGGGAAGAAATAAGTAGTTGGATCCCATAGGAACTCTACCTGTGCCTCATTTGTAAGCGCTTGTCTGGCCTCCTTTGTAGAACTGCTCCAGCACTCGTTGGCAGGCACAGAAAAGCAGTTCTGTGGGCGTGGCAGCTTTCTGGATCCTCCCCCACTCCAGGTATTTGTGATGAGGGACACACTACTCAGAGACAGTCTAGAATTCACCAGAAGCCTTCTTACATTCTGCTTGCAGGAACACATCTAATTTTATTTAGGAAGACAAACAGAAGCAAGAGCTGGTGAAATTCAGCAAAACAGACTATACTATATACCAGGTGTCAAAATAACCAGATCTTTGTCTAAATTCAACCCCTTCTCTTTACCCTTTCCACAACTTTTTAATGTATGGGCGCTGTCTCTTATGATTTGCTCCAAATGACATCTCTTCTCCAGTATATAATAAAGTGAAGTGGCTCAGTCGCGTCCAACTCTTTGGACCCTGTGAACTGTATCCTACCAGGCTCCTCCGTCCACGGGATTCTCCAGGCAAGAGTACTGGAGTGGGTTTCGATTTCCTTCTCCAGGGGATCTTCCCGGCCCAGGGATCGAACCTGAGTCTCCCGCATTGCAGGCAGACACTTTAACCTCTGAGCCACCAGGGAACACCTTAGTATATAATGGTGGTAGGCTAAGAGTCCTTCATTTGAATTCTAATATTTCATTTGTATTTCAAATCTAGGTGAATAGGCAGCCCCACCTCTATTTAACCAGAGGGTTCTG
Source organism: Bos indicus (assembly GCF_029378745.1). NCBI lineage: Eukaryota > Metazoa > Chordata > Mammalia > Artiodactyla > Bovidae > Bos > Bos indicus. Next base: position 140,648,653 of record NC_091789.1, read on the forward strand.
GCCAAATACGTAGCATGGTTGTAGACAGTTACCAGATACTCCCTCATATATTCACTAATTTCAGGAGGAGTGTAGTGAATTAATCAAAGGTGTTTAACTGTCATAACTGAGGATCACTCAGAATATATCTCAAGATATCAAACTGTATGAAAGTCATCTCCCTAAAGATCTTTGTTGAAGGATATTTAGCAACAGCTGTGCGATCAGAGGATGGCAGGCAGAGCTGGGCTCTTTTACAATCTCAGAAGGGTTACACAACCAGCCTTCTCCGGGTGTGGTCCCTGGACCACCAACATCAGAATCACAGGGCTGTTTGTTAAAAAGGCAGAGTCACAGGCAACCCCCCAGACTTACTGAATTGGAATTTCTGGGTGCAGGACCTAAGAATTTCCACTTCTGTATACACCAAGGCTTTTGTATAACCTCAAATATAGACAGAGTTCCCATACATCTTTGATTCCCAGTATCAGTTATGGAAAATGTGATATTTTTCTAATGCCAAATTAATCATTCTCACTGTTAAACGAAAAGGATCTCTTTGATTATTACTATTACTGAAGGATTTTTAAAAGACTAAATTTTTGAAACTTTCAGCCAGGGTACTACTGTAATAAGATTTCTTTTGCCCCCTTCGTTTTTTTTTTTTTTTTTTTAACATAATCTGAACATTTGAAACTATTTTTCATTAAAACTATTTCAGTAATAACCATTTTCCTCCCATTTTCTCAAATACCAATGGCCTAAAAAATTTGTATAAACATTTTTAGATGAAAGATGCAAATTAAGAGATACAATTATTGGGAAGGACAGGAGATTTTATTCGTGTGTTACATTTAACACATTTTCCCCCTAATGAATAGATGATAAACTGCCTTTTTCTGGTGCTTTAGGTAAAAGGACTGTCTTCGGTGAAAGTAGTGTAACCACCTAAATAAGGATTATCTTTCATCTTCCACTTGGTAAGTATATTTTAATATTTTTAATCTGTGTGCGTGGGATAATAAAAAGCATTTACTGCTTCAATAAGTGAATTAAACAAAAAGACAGTTTTGAGAGCTGAGAGAAGTATGAAAAACATCAACCAAGAACAAGTCTAGTGGACTCCTCCCTCCCTTTTCTACCTTCTTTCACCTCCTATTATTACATGTAAGTTTAAAGGGGTTCATCTTAACGGATTCCTGCTTCCAACTATGTGGAAAGTGAATTGGAATCATTTGGAATATTCTGAAACCTTACTGTAATCATGAACACAAAGATGTAAAAAGATGTTGAAACATCTGTTTTCCAGATTAAGAATATCACCCAGATAGTTGGGGAAAAGAAAAGTCTTCCATTATTTCACCTTTAATTCAATTAGCAAATACATGTCATTCTAAAAGATTCTGGTAACCATTGCTCAGAGGGAGAACAATCCAGAAAAGAAACACAAAAAGGATATTTTCAGCACCATGAAATTTAAGGACTAACAGAACTATGATAAGAAAGATAAGACTTTTATGTGGTTGGGCTCAGAGTTTTTTCACTTTATTTTATGACAAGTAAATAAATAGTTGAGTGACCAGAAGAAAATAATGTTACCTTCAAAGTGATTTCAAAAGGAAAAATATTTCCTTGTGAAAATACCAAGATCTTTCCTGACCAACAGGATTGGAATGTCAAAGGTTCAAATGCATTCACCGAGCATTTATTTCTATTTTGAATTTCCCTAAATTGTTTGCCTCAACATATCCTCCCAACATTTTTGAGAGAGGTCAAGGGTTTAAGAGGCCCTGGGGTTTAAGCTAACAATTCTGGTTGACAAACATATCTCATGTCAAAGGTTGAGTGTGCTATAGAAAGTGAAGTTGCTGAGTTGTATCTGACTCTTTGCAAACCCATGGACTGTAGCCCACCAGGCTCCTCTGTCCATGGGACTCTCCAGGCAAGAATACTGGAGTGGGTTGCCATTTCCTTCTCCAGGGGATCTTCCCGACCCAGGGATCGAACCCAGGTCTCCCACATTGCAGGCAGATGCTTTAACCTCTGAGCCACCAGGGAAGCCCAATATTTCTTTGAGCCCCTTTTTTGGGTGGGGGGCGGGGGAGGCAAGAATACTGGAGTGGGTTGCCATTCCCTTCTCCAGGAGATCTTCCTGACCCAGGGATTGAACCCGGGTCTCCCGCATTGTAGGCAGACGCTTTACCATCTGAGTTACCAGAGAAGTCTTGAGTGTGCTATAGCTGAACATAAAATGGCCACATCTGTTCAGCTGCCTGGTGATTTTACTTGCAGTATCCAGCAAATTGAGCTATTATAGTGCTCCTGCAGTAAAAGGTCTCATTGTAACCTGATTCTGTTTTCTTTTATTGAGAATCAGTTTTGTGTTTGGTTCACAGCTATTCATAACTAAACTTTGAGTTTCTCCACCAGAGTCTTGATGCCTGTTTCTAAACCAAATACTGTGCCTTAAAATTGGCCTACACAGATATTTTGCTAAATTGAAGAGTGAAAGAATTTTACCCCAATTTATTCATTTTTGTTTCTATATTTTTTTAATGTATCTGACACGTGTGATCTTATGAGAATATACACCATATCTCTCCACACAATCCTCAGGCATATCACATCTTCAGACTTCTGCCAATGTGCTTGGCATATTTCCAGGCCAAGGTGAAATCTGAATTTGCATACTCAAGACTTCCCAGAAACTCTCAGCTGCTCTGATGTCCTCACTTCTTTACCCCCACCTCTGTATTGCTCTAGGTATCTGGGTCCATGAAGTTATCTGCATTTGATTAACTGAGTAGAAGAGGAGATAGGCCTCTGAAGGAGGATCTCAAATACATGAAGTTCATCTCTATTCTTTGTATTTCAGATGCATGATATTTGTAAGTCACTATTTCTAGTTGCACATGTGATAGAAGCTTTGCTTCCTCCCTATACACAAACACATTGTCATATATTATATCATGATGATAGAAATAATTGCAAAGGTAAAGTAAATGATGGCCATGGTTACATTGTAAACAACTTAGTTAGAGCAGGTCTTTGTTATGAGAGCATATGTAAGGAAAGGGTTTATTGAAGTATGAGAGAGAGTCGTATCGAAATCAGGGCGACCATTCCATGTAAGAAGACCAGGTATGTATGCCTAAAGGCATAAGTGGTTTCAGCGTATTCATACTGAGGATAATTTTGGGGCATAGGAATGAAAAAGCAGGGCAGATGGTGAATCATATAAGTATCTTGGTAGAAAATGTCTCAGATCATCCTTTTGTTTAGTAAAATTAAATAATAAAAATCATTACACACATAAAGATGGAATTTGTCATGTGATGTGAATGAGTAAAGTGCTTAAAATAATCACAAAATGTTCTTTTCACCAGGCCATCAAGCTCTTTCCATTGTTTTTTCACATTTTCTTTTATGTCCTTCAGTAACTTGGTTTTGGACTGTACTTGATTTATATCCTGTTAGTATCATGTTCAGAGAAGGCAATGGCACCTGACTCCACTACTCTTGCCTGGAAAATCCCATGGATGGAGGAGCCTGGTAGGCTGCAGTCCATGGTGTCTCGAAGGGCTGGACACGACTGAGCGACTTCACTTTCACTTTTCACTTTCTTGCACTGGAGAAGGAAATGGCAACCCACTCCAGTGTTTTTGCCTGGAGAATCCCAGGGATGGTGGAGCCTGGTGGGCTTCCATCTATGGGGTTGCACAGAGTCGGACAGGACTAGTAGGATTCATTTTTGTAAAGGCCACTGCTTGAAGGACTCTGGATTTGTGTGTGCAATTGTGACTGCAATAAATAGGGCACAATTCCTAGCATATATGATAGACTCCAGATCAATATTTGTTGAATGAATGAAAAAAAATAGTGGCTTTAGACTGAATTATGGTGGCAAATTTGCACATAAACACACACACACTGACTTTTTTTACCATTATGGGGATGAACTGGAATTTTTTAAGATGTAAAGCTTAGTTCTGGAAAAGGGGATGGCAACCCACTCCAATATTCTTGCCTGGAAAATGGAACGAGGAGCCTAGAGGGCTATAGTCCATGGGGTTGCAAAGAGTTGGACACAAATGAGTGACAGGACCTCACTAAACTGGGGGGGGGGTTGCAGAAAAAAGATATAAAGCCTAGTTCTAAATAGGGATGCCTCTATTGATATTTGATTATTACGAACCCCACCCCCACCCCCCACAGGGTTCTCTGAATCTGAACTGGAGCACCTTTCCCTGTCCTTGCAGTGAGCTGCAGACACTTGATCTCTCAAGTGGAGATTGCCAAACCTTTGCAGGCAGAAACCTGGTCTTATTATCATCTTTGAAGTTCTCACTGCACCTAATTTAGGGCATACCCATAGAGAAGGTACTATTAGTATCCCCATTTTCAGATGAGGAAACTGAGGTTAAGCAACTGAAGTCATTTTAAGTTAAAGTCAGATAGTTAGTGCTGGAGACAGTGCTAGTGTCTGATCCCTGGCAGTGTGATGCCTGAGGCTCCTCTGCCTAGGGTAATGTATCAGAAAGGTAGCTGCTACCCTTTTTTTCCCCAAAAAAAGTAAAGTAAGTAGTCAACTATGAAATTACAACTCAAAGAATAAGAGTAACGAAACAACTAAATGTTCTAGACCTGCCAAGACACTGGAGTAACTTAGATAGAAATTACGCAATGGCAACCCACTCCAGTACTCTTACCTGGACGGAGGCCTGGTGGGCTGCAGTCCATGGGGTCGCTAGGAGTCGGACACGACTGAGTGACTTCACTTTCACTTTTCACTTTCCTGCATTGGAGAAGGAAATGGCAACCCACTCCAGTGTTCTTGCCTGGAGAATCCCAGGGACAAGGGAGCCTGGTGGGCTGCCATCTATGGGGTCGCACAGAGTCGGACACGACTAAAGCAACTTAGCAGTAGCAGCAGATAGAAATTATGAAACCATATTATTTCTGTCCTGGGTATTTACTCAACAAGATCCTGGCAAATAAATCCAATTCAAGAGACAGATTCAGGGGAATCAGTTGCTTTTCCCTCTCTGTAGACACTACATCGTTCAAGTGACAAGGAAGACCTAAAAGGAACCTGTTGTGTGAAATTAGTAGTATGGATCAAACAGAGTGTGGCCAGTCCTCTGGAATTGCCTGAAACTCTCCAGTGAGAAGCAAAGGGAATTTTTCTCTAGTATGGTGATCCTCTCATAGCTGATGCCCCATCCTCTGTCTCTCTTCCTTCTGGCCAGTTTGCTTCTTGAAGCTAGGCACAACATCCTTAAAGAAATGGGTGTCCTCTGCCTCTCTGCTTTAAATTATCAGTAGTTTGGGAAGCTTTGTGGAGTCTGCAGGACATGGGCCAATTAGGAGAACAACAGAGGGATGGGGGGAGTGGTGAGGGAAGAGACATACACAGGGAGACAGTGAGACATGGAGAGAGGTGAAACGACACTGAAAGTCCTTGAGAATGTACTGACTTTAGAAAGCCTTCTAAAAACCAATCACTAATTCAATATGATGAATTACCTTAAAGTAGCTTGTAGAGTGTTTCTTGAGGAGAATTGGAGGTCACTTCAAGTAAAATAAATAAACCACAGCTAATGTGTTGATGTTTTAAAGAGAAAAGGCAATCGCTAAAAGTGCCCATCCAATTTCCATGACTTACAACAGACATGAGAAACAAGGAATATGTTTATTGATCTGAAGTGATTCAAACAGTATTTTCTTTGTTCAAACCTATTTAGCTGGAGGAAAAGTCAAGAGTTTGCCTTGTGTGGGGGTGGTGGTAGGGCATTGTGGAGAGAAAGAGATTCTTTACATAAAAACCTGTTGTTTTTCTATCCTAGGGCCACTCACCGAAGAAGAATAACTGGGTTTCTATTAAAGCAAAGCAATTTTTGCCCCTGACCAAGCAATTTTTGCCCCTGATCACTATTGGTTTAGCTCTAGGCCCTTGAGACTCAAAGTAGGTTTGGAATTAGCAATATCAGTACAATCTGGGCATACATTAGAAAGGTAGACTCTCTGGCCCCACCCCAGTCCTAACTGAATCATAATCTAGTTAATCATAATCATAATCATGAAACGATTCATATGCACATTAATGTTTGAGAAGTACTAGTCTAGACAAACATGAATGGTTATTTAAACATTTGATAGACAAAAGAGATGGTTAAATAAAGGAGGAAATACTATCTGATAAAAGCACTTTTGTCCAAAGATTTGTTGGTGTTGATAAACTTGCTCCTATCCACTTAAGCCAGGTTTGAAGTAAAAACTTAATAGGCCCATTCTGAAATGACTTTTACTAGCTCCAGCGTCCTCATGGTTGACTGAGCTCCCACAAATGGTTGCTGACTTTGTTTGTGTCCCCAGGTGAGCAGAAATGAGTGAACAAGCAGAAAAGAGCAGTTCCGTGCGAGAGAGACCTGCACGTCAAAGTTCTCCTGAGAAACCAAGTGAGAAGGAACTGAAGCAAATGAAATGTTTGGATCCGCAGTTAAAACGGTTGTCATTTCAAAATCCTTGGCCTCAGGTAGCCAACTTTAATCCTGAAGTAAGGCAGCAGATAAAGAAAGGGCAAATGGCAAAGAAGAATGAGCTTGTTCCTGAAAAACGTGAAGTCAACAAGTATGACGAAAAGGGCAGGCTCACCTTCAATAAGGCTGACCTGTGTGACTGCCTTGATGAAGGCTGCCTGGGTTGCTTCTACCCGTGCCCCAAGTGTAAGTCCACCAAGTGCGGGCCCACTTGCCGCTGCAACCGCCGCTGGGCCTACGACACCATAGTCGATGAGAATGGGGAGGTCATCAGCAAGATGCCATTCGACCTCTCAGACTAGGTGCAGCCCTCCAGGCTGATCAATTTTCTCTGCTTTGCAGTTAAACCAGCCTCGTTCTCCTGGGTGAATTTTAGGACTGGGGGAAAAAAGTTTTAAAAATATAATTTAGTTAGTGTTCTCTGAAGCCGGTAAAGTGTCTGCCTGTAATGCAGGAGACCTGGATTCGATTCCTGGGTTGGGAAGATCCCCTGGAGAAGGAAATGGCAATCCACTCCAGCACTCTTGCCTGGAAAGTCCCATGGACGAGGAGCCTGATAGCCTACAGTCCATGGGGTCGCAAAGAGTCGGACACAACTGAGCCACTTCACTTTCACTTTCTCTACTCTTCCTGCTGTGATGACTCGAATTCCTCCTCTGGTAACCAGCAACTCCATTGCTACTCTCCTCTCAGATTAAAAATCCCTTTCCTCTTTGCTGGTACCTTAGGAGATGGAGTTTTAGGATTTTTAGAATTCTGTAGCTGAGAGCTTGTCTTGACATAGAACTTATGTTTATAATAGCTAGTTACCGTTAGGATCTTACAGTTTATCAATTCTAAATCAGAATTGCTATTTGGATTGACTTGGCAGTGCATACTCATAGTCTCATTTTTTAGTGTTACTGTTTTAACAATATTAAAATGAAATTTGTTTTATTAAAAAAAAAACCCTTTAATAGGCCCTATGGCCCCATGGCCCAACATATGAGCACAAAAGCAGAGATTCAATTTAAGTGATATCCAAAATGCCAACTGGAAGCAGACTTCAAAGGACAAATTTTAATCTAATTGTCACATAAAAATGATTTAAAAGCATTTTTTTGGTGGCTAAGGTTACCAGCCACACAGAACTGGCCAAGGTGGTACAAAATTCCTAAGGCCTAAGTTGCATTTGGTCTTGGAGGTACAGGACTTAAGGAAATTCAGCTAGAGTTTCTGCTGACCTCAGTGAAGATCCCATCTCAGAAGACTGCTGTGAAACATCTGGGACAGGTTTGGCAGCTATTGTGCAAAACTGTTTTTAGGGAAAATCTCTATGAAAATGTTCACACCCATAGCGTCATTGGGAAAGTTTCTCTTCAATCATCTTTGATACTGAGTTTTATTCAAATGATCTGTAAGGAGAAAATTGCTTTTTCCACTTTTCCATGTTTACCTCTCATGAACATTTAATTGCTTCTTCTGAAGCTTTGGATTGGGCACAAAGAGACTTTCCACTGAACACAGTTGTGCAGGCACTGGCTGAGGCTGCAGACGTAATGGGCTAAAAATAGACCGAAGGCCCCTATCTCCATCCCACCAAATGGCTATGTATGTTTACCCACTAGAAAATATTCACCTGAGACCACTTTTGCCTCTGACTAACTCACCCGAAATCTCTGTGTGGCAAATTCCTTAATAAAAATTATTAATTATTCATTAATAATTGATATTAATAAAAATTAATTTTCCTTGCTTTGATTTTTTTGTGTGTGAGAAAGTGTGTGTGTTTTAGACCCAAGAGCAAAAAGAAACTTATCCCCGCTTCCCTGAAGCAAATCCATGTTTTGTTCTTTGACAAACACCAATCACTTTACATCAGAAATTCCTGATAATAGTGATATTAGGTTGGTACACAATTTTGCCTCATCCGCCATATTCACCTGACCTCTTTCCAACTGCCCACCACTTCTTCAAGCATCCTGACAACTTTTTGTGGGGGAAAGGCTTCCACAACCAGCAGGAGGCAGAAAATGCTTTCCAAGAATTTAATCAAATCCTGAAGCACAGATTTTTTTTTTAATTATTTTTAAATTTTATTTTTTAATTGAAGAATAATTGCTTTACAGAATTTGTTGTTTTCTGTCAAACCTCAACATGAATCAGCCATAAGTATACATATGTCCCCTCCCTCTTGAACCTCCCTCTCATCTCCTTCCCCATCCCACCCCTCTAGGTTGGTACAGAGACGCTGTTTGAGATCCCTGAGATATACAGCAAATTCCCTTTGGCTGTCTGTTTTACATATGGTAATGTAAGTTATCCAGAGAAGGCAATGGCACCCCACTCCAGTACTCTTGCCTGGAAAATCCCATGGATGGAGGAGCCTGGTAGGCTGCAGTCCATGGGGTCGAGAGGAGTTGGACACGACTGAACGACTTCACTTTCACTTTTCACTTTCATGCATTGGAGAAGGAAATGGCAACCCACTCCAGTGTTCTTGCGTGGAGAATCCCAGGGATGAGGAAGCCTGGTGGGCTGCTGTCTCTGGGGTCGCACAGAGTCGGACACAACTGAAGTGACTTGGCAGCAGCAATGTAAGTTATCATGTTACTCTTGCCATACAGCCCGCTCTCTCGTGCCTTCTCCCCACGTCCATGAGTCTGTTCTCTCTGTTTCTCCATTGCTGCCCTGCAAATAAATTCTTTGGTACCATCTTTCTAGATTTTGTATACATGCATAAGTATACAATATTTATCTTTGTCTTTCTGACTTCACTCTGTATAATAGGCTCTAGGTTCATCCACCTCATTGGAACTGACTCAGATGTGTTCATTTTTATGGCTTAGTAATATTCCATTGTGTATATGTACCACAACTTCTTTATCCATTCATCTGTCGATGGACATCTAGGTTGCTTCCATGTCCTAGCTATTGTAAATAGTGCTGTAGTGAACACTGGGGTACATGTGTCTTCCGTAGTGACTGTATCAATTTACATTCCCACCAACAGTGCAAGTGTTTATCCACACCCTCTCCTGTTTGTACACTTTTTGATGAGGGCCATTCTGAGCGGTGTAGGTGATACTTCATTGTAGTTTGGATTTGTGTTTCTCTAATAATGAGTGATATTGAGCATCTTTTCATGTCTTTCTTAGCCATCTGTATGTCTTATTTGGAGAAATGTCTGTTTAAATCTTTTCCCCATTTTTTAATTGGGTGGTTTTTCTGGTATTGAGTTCTATGAATGAGCTGCTTGTATATTTTGGAAACTAATCCTTTGTCAGTTGTTTGATTTGCTATTATTTTCTCCTGTTCTGAGGGTTGTCTTTTCACCTTTCTTATAGTTTCCTTTGCTGTGCAAAAGCTTTTAAGTTTAATCAGGTCCCACTTGTTTACATTTGTTTGTATTTCCATTACTCTAGGAGGTGGGTCATAGAGGATCTTGCTTTGATTTATGATATCAAGTGTTCTGCCTATGATTTCCTCTAAGAGTTTTATAGTTCCTGGACTTACATTTAGATCTTTATTCCATTTTGAGTTTCTCTTTGTGTATGATGTTAAGAAGTGTTCTACTTTCATTCTTTTACATGTAGCTGTCCAGTTTTTCCATCACTGCTTACTGAAGAGGTTGTCTTTGCCCCATTGTACATTCTTGCCTCCTGTCTTGTTCCATTGGTCTATATTTCTGGTTTTGTGAAGCACAGATTTTTATGCTACAGGAATAAACAAACATTTTTTGTTGGCAAAAATTTCTTGATTGTAATAGTTCCTGTTTTGAGTCATAAAGATATGCTTGAATCTATAATGATTTAAAATTTATGGTCTGAAACCACAATTACGTTTGCAGCAAGCTAATACTTTGCTTGCTTTTACAGGTCATCTTAGACTAAGAGTTTAAGTAAAATGGGCTATCAGAATTAGTAGTTTTTCTTTTTAATGCTCAAACTGGTATCTAGCTTTGCTGAATTGGTGAAGATGGGCTTGAGAAGTACAAACTGAACTTTCATTCTAGTCAGAAGAACAATCTTGTACTTCAAATATAGGAACCCAGGAACTTCCCTGGCAGTCCAGTGGTTAAGACTCTGTGCTTCCAGCACAGGGAATGTGGGTTCAATCCCTGGTCGGGGAACTAAAATTCCACATGCTGTGCAGCCAAAAAAAAAATTTTTTTTTAATTAAAAAAAGGATGGTAACCAAAACTTGCTCAAAGCAATTTATCTGAACCGACCTGGAATCTTTGCAGTGCAAAAGTAGTTGTTATCACTGTCCATTTACCTGCTGAAATGCCCTTTGCATTTGAAAAGCAAAGAGGTAGTAGTGTTACCATGTTCGCAAAACTACGAGAGAAAGGTTGATAAACAATTTATAACCAGTTTCACAGCAAAGAACACATTTGTCTGAGCATTTGGAGGCTGCTATTTGCAGCCAGTTGACAATTCCCAAGGTGTGGTACGTAGCCCTCCAGGATGGTCCCCAGTGATCCTCTGATATTTTGTAATCCTTTTCCCTGAAGTGATGGCTGAATTTAGTGACTTGGTTCTAATGAACAGAATAAGGCCCAAGTGATGGTGACTGGAGACTTGGTCATAAAGGGCAATGTGGCCTTTCTTTTGCATCATGATCATCTGTTCTAGAGCAGGCCGGCTGCCCTGTGTGAGCAGCCCTATGAGGAAGCCAACATGAGAAAGAATTGGCAACTCTGGCCAACAACCTCGTGAGTATTTTTGGAAGGGGGTCTTCTTGCCTCATCAAGCTTTGAATGACTGTAGTCCTAGCTGACACCTCGATTGCAACCTTGTGAGAGACCTTGAGCCAGAACCACCCAGCCATGCTGCTTCCTGACTTTTCCCTCAGAGAAACTGTGAGATAAGAAATGATCATTGTTTTAAGATGCTAACGTCTGGGGTAATTTGCTATGCAGCAATGGCTAGCTAGCACAGAAGGGTTTTATGCTTCTTCTAGATTTATGCCTTTATTTATTCGGCAGGTATTTATTGAGAAACTTCCACATGCCAGGCATTGTGTTTATTGGATTCTCCAGACAAGAGTCTTGGAGCGGGTTGCCATTCCCTTCACAAACGCAATGTGTATGCAGAGGTTAATCATCTACTGAACATAAGAAACATATTTAAGGGACCCCTGGTTTCTGGGCACTATATACATAGCATACAGAAAAAAATTTTACCCTTGGAAAACTGTGGTGGTTATCTTTGGAAATACCATCTACCATCTAGGGTTACTACTGTATATTTGCTATTGATATATTAATGGCCCAACAAATATTTATAGACTGAATACTTCTCTGTGAATTGTGCTCACATGTTGAAACTAGAGATGACACTACAAACCTCTGTCCCTACTATGTCCCCTGAAAATTTGTGTATTGAAATCTAACTCCCAAGGTGATGGTAGTAGAAGGTGGGACCTTTGGGAGGTGATTAGGTCATTAGGGTAAAGCTCTAAGGAATGAGTCTCTTATAGAAGAGACCCAAGAGAGCTCCTTTACTTCTGTGAGGACCATTAGGCCAGTATAATCTTTCTAGCATGCCATATATGTATATACATATCAAATGCCATTCATTTCAGCAATGAAAAATTATCTCTAACATATTTATTAACATCCTCTGGCTGTAGATTTAGATAATGACATTTGTAGTGCTTCAACTTCTCTGGAATGTGGGTTCAAATGCTAACTAACCACCTCTAAGGATTAATCTAAGGATTGATTAATCTAAGGATTAGCTTTAAGGAGTAAAGTTCATTCATACATGTTTACACGTTTACACCACACTGTTTATACCTTACAGACAATATGTGGACATGGATTGTCTAAACCCTAACGTTCTGAGTACAAGCTGCCCCAGTCCTTGTCTTCCAGTGCTCCAGGGGCAGGCTCTGTCCCTGGATGCTGGGTGGGTGGATCAGTCCAATTCTGATTGGGAAGCTCCCTTGTTGGCATATGAAACTGAAAAAAAATGAAAGTCACACAGTTGTGTCCCGACTCTTTGCAATTCCATGGACTGCAGCCTGTCCTCGTCTATCCATGAAATTCTCCAGGCAAGAGTATTGGAGTGGGTTGCCATTTGTTTCTCCCAGGGATCTTCCCAAGCCGGGGATCCAACCCAGGTCTCCTGCATTGCAGGCAGATTCTTTACCAACTCAGCCACTATGTTCTCCAGTATCAGCTCTATCAAGGGTGAAGTTAACATTTTTCTCTCTACCTGCCAACTTCCTTTGTTTTATCTTTGTAAGTTATTCCATTTCAGGTTGGCCAGAGTTATCTATTGGGTACTTTCAAACACCCCAGCTGCAAACTGGCATGCTCCTGGCCCTTCTGAGAGGTCTTCCAAGAATCCTCTTGACAGACCTTTGAACTCTTGCCTGTTGACCTTCTCCCACTTACACCATGCTTCAAAGCAGCCTTTGACTCCACATCTCTGTATCCCCAGCATCTAACACACAACCTGGTACACGGTAGGTGCTCAGTGAATGTTTGTTTAATGATGAGTCATTGATAGCAGGACATGCTTTTTGAGGGGCTTTTTAGGAGTGTTGGTCAATAGCTCATTAAAAACCTGCTTGAAATGACTGAGATAAGCAACCTTAGATGACTGGAGCAAACACAAAGAATTTCCTAGAAACAATGTCTCTTTTTTCTTTTAACATATGCTCCTGTTTTTGTCTTTTCCATTACTCATTGAAAATAGCAACTACCCTTTGCTGTCCACTTGAAACTATCACAACATTGTTAACTGGCTATCAGTCAGTTCAGTTCAGTTGCTCAGTCATGTACGACTCTTTACGACGCCATGAATCACAGCACGCCAGGCCTCCGTGTCCATCACCAACTCCCGGAGTTCACTCAAACTCATGTCCATCGAGTCGGTGATGCCATCCAACCATCTCACCCTCTGTTGTCCCCTTCTCCTCCCACCTTCAATCTTTCCCAGCATCAGGGGCTTTTCCAATGAGTCAGTTCATTGCATCACATGGCCAAAGTTTTGGAGCTTCAGCATCAGTCCTTCCAATAAATATTCAGGACTGATCTCCTTAGGATGGACTGGTTGGAACTCCTCGCTGTCTTAGGGACTCTCAAGAGTCTTCTCCAACACCACAGTTCAAAAGCATCCATTCTTTGGCACTCAGCTTTCTTTGTGGAGAAAAGAACATGACTACTGGTAAAACCATAGCTTTGACTAGACAGACCTTTGTCGGCAAAGTAATGTCTCTGCTCTTTAGGTTGCTCTCACCTAGACAGCTTTTGGTCTAGGCTTTTCTTCCAAGGAGCAAGCATCTTTTAATTTCATGGTGGCAGTCACCATCTGCAGTGAATTTGGAGCCCCCCAAAATAAAGTCTCTCAACAGTTTCCATTGTTTCCCCCATCTATTTGCCATGAAGTGATGGGACTGGATGCCATCATCTTAGTTTTCTGAATGTTGAGTTTTAAGCCAACTTTTTCACTCTCCTCTTTCACTTTCACCAAGAGGCTCTTCAGTTCTTCTTTGCTTTCTGATGTAAGGTTGGTGTCACGTGCATATCTCAGTCAAATGCTCCAAGTGAGTTTTTATACTTTTGTTTTCATTTGGGTTCCCTCAGAAGCAGAAATTGAAACACTGTTGTTGGGGGAGTAGGGGTGGGAATCACACCAGCCCTGGACTGATTTCCTTTGGAGATTTTTCGGGATGGGGAACACATGTATACCTGTGGCGGATTCATTTTGATATTTGGCAAAACTAATACAATTATGTAAAGTTTAAAAATAAAATAAAATTAGAAAAAAAAGAGAAATGATTATACTTCCAGCTTATTTAAGGCCCAGTTATTCTGGATTTTGATAACTCAAAACCAAACTTCAGTTCAGTTCAGTTCAGTCGCTCAGTCGTGTCCAACTCTTTGCGACCCCATGAACCACAGCACGCCAGGCCTCCCTGTCCATCACCAACACCCGGAGTCCACCCAAACCAAACTTAATCCCAACCAATCCAGAATCCTACCAAGAGTGGCAAGATCCTGGGGATGAGTTCAACTCAATGGCTACAGCAAACACTTAGAGGTGAGCCTGGGAAGCTAAGGTCTTTCCAAACCAAAGAGGCAGGGATGAAGTCAACGAAGATTCAGGGCCTGCAATGAGCCCAAATGGAGCCAACAGAATGTAGGAGAGAAATCTAGAAGTCCCTTTTATACCTAGACTGTGGTGCTTAAACGTAGAGAACACAGAAAAGAGATTAGAAGTTAGGATGGCTAAGACTTTGTGATCAATTAGGCTCAGGGGTAAGGAGAGGGAAGAGTGAAGGAAAGATGGTCCCAGGTCTGTGGGTTGGGAAATTGGATAGATGGTGCTGCCATTTTGAGCAAGGGCACTCAGGGGAGAGAGAGATTTAGAAAGACGATCAGATTTGGAGAGGTGAGTTTTGGACCCATTGGGGTTAAGGTGCTCATGGGAAATCCAAGTGGAGATATTTATAAGCTGTTGGATGTGGACTCAACATCCAACTTTACAAAGGAGAGCAGGGCTAGAAATATTCATCTGGACCACTCAGTCTACAGTTGGGCTTCATGTCAAGGATATGTTGAGGTCAATGAGGAAATGGTGTGGGATGAGAAGAAACAGTTGGCTTCTTACCAGCATCTAAACATAGGGAAAAAAGGCCAAGCAGCCTATGAAGAAGAATGAGAGGAAGTGGCAAGAGAAGAGGGCAGAAAAGGAGTGGGGTGGTGTATTCCAGTATCCAAGTGAAGGAGGAGTTTCAAGAGGGGTCATCAGCAATGTGAAACAACAGAGAGAAATGTCTAATAAATGCTGTCAGTGCCGAGCCTGAATTTCCTCAGCTCTTACCAGTGTATACAGCCAGATTTCCAACTGCCAGAACCTGCATCTCTTTGATTCTGGACTTCCTCTGGTTTCCAGAACCTGATCCGTCCATCGACATGGAGGGCTGGAAATACCAGGGAATTAAGGCATACCACTTCCCCTCAAATAGCCATCAGCTGATGGTTGCTGGAAGCTGGTGTACAACTATTTCAGCTACCTTGCCCCTTGAGCAATGTAACTCTGAGATTCAGATTCTACACCACTTCCCAGAGTTCCCTGGAACAGGATTCAGTTCTGGTTGCACACCACACTGACTTGTTTAATAACACACTCTGTGTTGACTTTCTTCCCTTGCCTTCTCACTTCTTCAGTCCTTTACTTCACTCCCAGTATTTCCTGGGATCTCCTTGCAAACAAACCACATGCACTCGAATTCTTGCCTCAGGTTCTACTTTTAGGGGAACTCAGATTATCTAGAAAGATAAGGCCTGGGAAACATCCATGGGAATGGGTTTCTGATAGCTAGCTCAGTTGGTGACTTGAGTGAGAAAGTTGGGAATGGAAGGAGAGAGGCTTCATTTCAGGGAGATAAATGAGTAAGAGAGGAATGATGGAGAAGATACTTCAGAAGCAAAGTTATCAGGACTTACCCGGTGGTCCAGTGGTTAAGACTCTGCCTTCCAATGCAGGGAGGCTTTGGTTCAATTCCTGTCTGGGTAACTAAGGTCCTAAATACTGCAGAGTGTGGCCAAAAATTAAAAAAAAAAAAGCCAAGTTACCAACTGAGGAGACAGAATGGTGAC
Organism: Bos indicus; assembly: GCF_029378745.1. Lineage (NCBI taxonomy): Eukaryota > Metazoa > Chordata > Mammalia > Artiodactyla > Bovidae > Bos > Bos indicus. The sequence continues at coordinate 140,664,769 of NC_091789.1, forward strand.
CTCACATTTCGGGTCAATAGGATTTAATTCCTCTCCCACGATGCCCTGTCTTGGAGAAATGTGGTATTGCCTCTGGTGGAAGTTAATGGGTCTGCTCCCTCACCTGATGTGGGCAGGTTACCTAGGCTAGACCATGGGACGCCCTCTCCCAAGTGTTTGAATCCTGAGTGATATAAGAATATGAAGACTGGTGAAAGGTCATTTATCACAGCACTCTGCTGCTAAACAGAATATTCCAAACATTTTTGTTTCAAAAAACCTTGCAACAAATTAACCTTTGCTCCAGGTTGCCAGTGGCAGTTTCTGTGCCAAGAATCCTGATTAATAAAAAATGGCTAGAACAAAGGATTTCACAGAATGAGAGTGCTTTGTTTCTACTCAGAAACTTTGCTTTTCTGAAAAATCTCTTTAATAATCTAAAGCTTGTTTTATTGCACTTTTTGCATCTTTCCCTCCCCCACCCCAGTTTTATTGAGCTATAATTGACCTGTAACCTTGTATGTGTTTAGGGCAGCAGTCCGCAATCTTTTTGGCACCAGGGACTGGTTCCATGGAAAAAAAATTTTCCATGGACCAGAGTGGGGCTGGGGGGATGGTTTCAGGATGATTCAAATACATACATTTATTGTGCACTTTATTTCTATTATTATTACATCAGTTCCACCTCATACCTTCAGGCATTAGATGCTGCAGATTGGGGACCCCGGATTAAGGTGTACAATGTGATTTTGTACATGTAGATATTGTAAAATGATTACCACAGTAAGGTTAGTTAACACACCTATCCCCTTACATAGTTAACTTTTGTGTGCGTATGTTTGTTTGTGGTGAGAAACATTTAAGCTTTACTCTTCTAGCAACTTTCTAGTATAGAATATAGTATTGTTAACTACAGTCAGCATGCTGTATGTCTCCCTATTTCTCCTCCTGCCACCCCTCTCCTAAAAGCTCCTGGAAACCACCATTCTGCTCTCTGTTTCTCTGCAGTCAGCTTTTTTGTTAGATTCTAATGTAAGATGACACAGTATTTGTCTTTATCTGACTTATTTCACTTAGCGTAGTGCTGTCAAGGTTGTCACAAATGGCAGGATTTCCTACTCTTTTATGGCTATGTATTGCATATACCTGGAGACGGCAATGGCAACCCACTCCAGTACTCTTGCCTGGAAAATCCCATGGATGGAGGAGCCTGGTGGGCTGCAGTCCATGGGGTCGCTAAGAGTCGGACACGACTAAGCGACTTCACTTTCACTTTTCACTTTCATGCATTGGAGAAGGAAATGGCAACCCACTCCAGTGTTCTTGCCTGGAGAATCCCAGGGACAGAGGAGCCTAGTGGGCTGCCATCTACGGGGTCACACAGAGTTGGACACGACTGAAGTGACTTAGCAGCATTGTGTATACCACATCTTCTGTCTCCACTTATCTGTGGATGGACACTTAGGTTATTTCCATCTCTGTTTGTTGTGAATTACAATGCTGCAGTGAACATGGGGGTGAACATATATCTTCAAGAGAGTGATTTAATTTCCTTTGGATGTATAAATCCAGAAGTGGGATTGCTGGATCATTCAGGTTAGTCACTCAGTTGTATCCAACTCTTTGTGACCCCATGGACTGCAGCATGCCAGGCTTCCCTGTCCATCACCAACTCCCAGAGTTTACTCAAACTCATGTCCATCGAGTCAGTGATGCCATCCAACCATCTCATCCTCTGTCGTCCCCTTCTCCTCCTGCCTTCGATCTTTCCCAGAATCAGGGTCTTTTCCAATGAATTAGTTCTTTGCATCAGGTGGCCAAAGTATTGGAGTTTCAGCTTCAGCATCAGTCCTTCCAATGATATTCAGGACTGATTTCCTTTAGGATTGACTGGTTTGATCTCATAGGGTAGTTCTATTTTTAATTTTTTTGAGGAACCTGCATATTGTTTCCCATAGTGACTGAACCAATTTATATCTCTACCAACAGTGCACAAAGGTTACGTTCTCTCTACATCCTTCCCAACACTGTTTTCTCATGTCTTTTTGATAATAACCATCCTGTGTGAGATGATACCACATTGTGGTTTTGATTTGCATTTCCATGATGTTTAGTACATACTTTTCGTGTACCTGAGAGGCCATTTGTATATACTCTTTGGAATAAAGTCTATTCAGGACCTTGGCCCATTTTAAAATTAGATTATTTTGGTTTTATGCTATTGAATTGTATGAGGTCCTTACATATTTTGGATATTAACCTTTTATGAGATATATGGCTTGCAAATGTTCTCTCCATCCCACAGTTTGCCTTTTCCTTTTGTTGATTGTTTCCTCTGCTATAGAGAAGCTTTGTACTTCGATGTATTTTTTTTTTTTTAATTTGATGTTTCTTTTTGCTTTTGTTGCTTATGCTTTTAGTGTTATATCCAAAAAGTTATTACCAAGACACATGTCAAGGAGATTTCCCCTGTTTTCTTCTAGGAGTTTTATGGTTTTGAAGAGGAAAAGTTAAACTTTTACATAACCTCCTTCTGCTTCTGCTTCTATAACTTGGCTTACCCCTTGCAAAGTCTAGATCATGTAGGTCACGTAGTCTCAGAAAGTGGGGACTTGAAATACTAGGAACTAGAGTTTATCCTACTCACCCTTGTCCTGCTTTTTGCAATTGCTCAGCCCCTGGAAACCCGCTTAATCATGCCTGTCCAGGCCAGGCATCCCCCTCCCCATCGTGACTGCTATTCCTGAGAGTGAAACCCCTTAGTTCAAACCAGCCTATTAACAGCTAGTGTTGCCCACTACAGTCTGTCTATAAAAACTCTGTAACCTCTTTGTTCGGGGTGTTAACTCCTCTGGGCCCGCCGGCATAACAAACCTGAGTTCTCCAACTCTCTGAGTGTGGTGCTTGGTTTCTCGAGTACTGGTTTCTGCAACAGTTGCAAGTCTTTTTTTTTTTTTCAAGTCTTATATTTAAGTTTTTAATCCATTTTAAGTTAATTTTTGTAAGCGGTATAAAATATGGGTACAGTTTCATTTTTTGGCATGTCAATGTCCAGTTTTCACATTTATTGAAGAACTACTCAGATTTTTTTTTTTCTCATAACCCGTGTTTAATGTGGAAAGTTGAGAAAGTATTCTGAAGAAGGGGAACAAACACCTTATAATCCCATTGCTCAAAGGCAAATACTATTGATTTAGTTGAGATGGTACCATGTATGCAATTTAGTATATAGTTTATGGAATATGGCATATTTCTTTTTTAAAAGTTAACATACATCATTTCTTTATTTCAATAACAACTTCTCAAATACAATTTTAATGAGTCAGAATGTTGTCTTATGGATATAACATACATTTCTAAAATTTTTCCACCATCATTTAACATTGTATCTCTCTCTCAAAACTGTTATCATAAAAAATAACTTCGGGAGCAACTTCTTTCATAAATCTTGGCCTGGCAGTTCTGATTCTGTCTTCAGGCTTGATTCCCAGAAGTGGAGTTATTGTTTCAAAAGGAATGAACATTTTAAAAGCTCCAGAGAGCTTGTGCCAGAATCATGTCCAGAAAATAAGGTACAAATTTATATTTCCCCCAGTGCTCTTCATGGGATTTTTTTTTAATGGTTAATGTGACAGAAGCCAGCTATTTCATTTCTTTTTTCTTTGATTTGGATTGATTCAGTTTCCTTCCTTCTGAATTATCTATCTTTGTGCTAATATTTTTCTCAAGGATTTATATGAACTCTTTATTATAACTATTAACCTGTTTCATTTCTGAAAACATGTTCCTGTTTCATTGTTTACCTTTTCAGCTGATTATGATGACTTTAGCCATTCAACCATTTACATTTTATACAGTTAAGTCCAGGAAACATTTTCCTTATGAAAATATCTTTGAGTTTTTCACTGTTTTAAGCTTGTAAAGTCTTCCCTCATCCCAATTTTTAATAAACATTCATTTCGGAAAGTGTGTCTTGAATTTTCTGTTAAGTAATATTTCCCACATGCTGTCTTTTGCCCACTTTAAAATAAATTAGTTTATTTTTTATTGAAGGATAACTGCTTTACAGAATTTTGCTGTTTTCTGTCAAACCTCAACATGAATCAGCCATAGGTATACATATATCCCCTCCGTTTTGAACCTCCCTCCCATCTCTCTCTGCATCCCAACCCTCTAGGTTGATACAGAGCCCCTGTTTGAGTTTCCTGAGCCATACAGCAAATCCCCTTGTTGTTGTTGTTGTTGTTGTTGTTGTTGTTTTCTTAAACAGGGATTAGAGTACCCCTCAAGGCCTAGACAGTAAAGAGTCCGTTTACAAAGTGAGACAGCCAGATTCTCTCCTGGGGATGCATCTCCCAGAGAAGGGAATGGCTACCCACTGCAGTATTCTTGCCTGGAGAATTCCACAGACAGAGGTGCCTGGAGGGCTACAGTCCATGGGGTCGCAAATACTCTGAGCACGACTGAGTGGGTTCGGGACTCTATTTCACTCGACAGTAGAGTGAACCTTCTCTGTGTGAAACGCAGCACCCATATATCATTATCTTTAGCCGTCAAGAAAAGCCTTATTCAAAAGAAATCAGACCCAGAGTGTCAAGGAGGAGAAAACATGGAGTCAGGGGCCTGGGAACAAGGGACGGGAAGCTGGCTTCACGGGAACTGGGGCAGGGAGACACGTGAATCTCAGGGGCGGGGACTCGGTGTTCATTTGCATAACCAGAACGCACTGCACGCAAGAGTTTCCATTTACTATTTCAATTTATTGTAAATTTCTTTTAAACGTAGTATTTTGAAGAACGACCTTTCACCCACTTTTGTGAAAAGATCTGCAAACACTTGACCCAGACTTACTCTTGTCGTGCCTCACCCTCACTGAAGTAGGAGTGAGCATTCCCTCATCCGTATGTGCACAGGCACCGTGGAGATACGCAAAGCCAACACTCCCGATTTTTGGAGGTCTTGTGAGAGAAACAAGGCGTACATTGTTGTATACAAAAACAAACCTTGAGAAGTGAAAGTTCTGAGGCAGAGTTTATTCCTGGGGTTTCTATACTTAGCGGTTTTCTGTGTTTATCATTTGAAATCATGAGGTTAGGTTTTCGTCTGCTCAGGTGATTCTCACAGCTGTGTCCGGATCGCGAGGTTAGGTTTTCCCTGCTCAGATGACGCTCTCAGCTATGTCTGACTATTTTGTAATCTCATGGACTGTGGCACTTCAGGTTTCCCCGTCTATCATCCATTCTCAGAACTTACTCATCCTCATGCCCTTCAAATCAATGGTGCTATCTAATTCTCTCACTTTCTGTCGTCTCCTTCCTCCTCCCACCTTTAGTCCTTCCCAGCATCAGGGTCTTTTCCAGTTAGTCTGTTCTTTGCACCAGGTGGCCAAAGTATTGGAGTGTCAATGTCAGCATCACTTCCTCCAATGAATATTCACGACTGATTTCCTTTAGGGTGCACTGGTTGGATCCATTTGCCGTCCAAGGGACTCTCAAGAGTCTTCTCCAGGACCACAGTCCAAACCCTGTGACTTTGGACTGTGATTTTTTCAATGCTTCGGCCTTCAGCTTTCTTTATAGTCCAACTCTCACATCCGTACATGACTACTGGAAAAACCATAGCTATGACTGGACGGACCTTTGGTGGCAAAGGAATATCTCTGCTTTTTAATGTGCTGTCTTAGTTGGTCCTAGCTTTTCTGCCAAGTAGAAAGCCTCTTTTAATTTCATGGCTGAGGTCACCGTCCTCTGTGATCACTATACTTAGTTTTAATATAAGTTTAATATTACATCTGTTACAAGTGAGTCAGCAAGGAAATTACCTCGAGTGAACAAACTTCTAAACAAACATAAATGACATATGAGCCTTTAGATAAACTCTGCTAAGAATAATGATGCTTTAGGAATGTTTGTCTAAAATAGTCTCTCCAGATTGGGGTAACCTGAACTTCTAAGGGTTGTTTGTGCTAAACTAAGTGTTGGAAGTCTATTACATAGCTAAGTCATTTTCCAAATAACATTAGATTTTGAAACATTCACTACTGAACACTAATTTCCTCCTACAGAGAAACTAAAGAGATTTGGGATTAAAAATGAATGATATTTGGTGCCATCCTATAATGTTCTAAGAAAACAAAGGTTTTAGACATTATCACTGGTATTTATGCTCACCAATCCATAAAATGTTAATAGAAAAGTCAGTTTTTGGTTGCTAAGGGAAGTAGAATGGCACCACACTCCAGTATTCTTGCCTGGAAAATCCCACGGACGGAAGAACCTGGTAGGCTGCAGTCCATGGGGTCACTAAGAGTCAGACATGACTGAGCGACTTTACTTTCACTTTTCACTTTCACGCATTGGAGAAGGAAATGGCAACCCACTCCAGTGTTCTTGCCTGGAGAATCCAAGGGATAGGGGAGCCTGGTGGGCTGCCGTCTATGGTGTCCAACAGAGTCGGACACGACTGAAGCGACTTAGCCGCAGCAGCAGCAAGGGAAGTAGGGAGTGTGTTTTCGGTAAAGAAGGTATGAGGAACGGAATTGCATTTTGTGAAGGGAAAAGGAAGTAAGCCTGACTTGTAGGTGGCATTTTTAGGATGGAAGAACACAGTAATGGGTACAGAAAGCAATGAGGTTTGTGAAAAGGGAACCATGAGCAAAGAGTTTTGTATATGGTTAGGACTAAGTTTAAAATAAAGTTAATTAAGTTTACCTTTTAAGTAAAGTAAGCTGGTGCGAAAACTTGAATTTAGCTTTTCTCTCTGTTAAGGGGACACCTTTTCTTCAGATACTGAACTGCCTTTGATAAAAGCTTTAAGTCTCTTTGTCTCTTAAATGGTCAGGTCTGAAATCTTTTAGTGTTAATTTGGCTAAGAAAATACCATTGTTTCACAATGACCTATAAGCCTATCTGACTGAGTGTTCTAAACCTTTTTGATATTTGTTGACAAAACTTCCTAAATCATTCTAATGAAGAAGATTTCTAGCTAACTTTGGGATGCTTCACAGGGCTCCTGAAACATCCCAAAGAGAGACATTACACTAATTAGGTTCATTTTGTATACAGAATTAGATGGGAAGTATTGTCAAGTGAGTAAAAAGTCTCGGATTATATTGTATGGTAAATGTTCAGTTCAGTTCAGTCGCTCAGACATGTCCGACTCTTTGTGACCCCATGGACTGCAGCATGCCAGGCCTCCCTGTCCATCACCAACTCCCAGAGTTTACTCAAACTCATGTCCATTGAGTCGGTGATGACATCCAACCATCTCATCCTCCGCCGTCCCCTTCTCCCGCCTTCAAACTTTCCCAGTATCAGGGTCTTTTCCAATGAGTCAGTTTTTGCATCAGGTGGCCAAAGTATTGGAGCTTCAGCTTCTGCATCAGTCCTTCCAATGAATATTCAGAACTGATTTCCTTAGGACGGACTGGTTGGATCTCCTGGCTGTCCAAGGGACACTCAAGAGTCTTCTCCAACACCACAGTTCAAAAGCATCCATTCTTTGGGCTTTTTAACATGCTGTCTAGGTTGGTCATGATAAATGTTATTAATATACATATCCTAGAAACTGTAAGGAGTTCTTAAAATTTTGTTATGTTTGGGTTAAATGTTATCAGTCATAATTCTAGTTACTATCTCAAAATATTGTCATAGCACTAACCAAGTTTCACCTCTTCAAGAAGATTTATAAAAAGGACTTTTGGATAAATACCAGTTTCTGAACTGGGTAAGGATTCTAATAGAAAACCTCATGACTTCACAAAGATTAACAAAAGACTGAATGAACTGGTGAATATGCTTATAACTTTTATGGTTTCTATCTGAAAAATTACTGATTTGAATCTGTGTTTTCCAGGTGTAAGGAAAAAAAAAAAAACAACCTTCCTCTCACACTAATTATGACAGTAGTTTGGTAAAAATATATTTTAGAAACAAATTGAAACATTTATCTTTTCTCTCTATCTGAACCCTCCAGAGATTGGGAGCTCTTAGTTTCCAGTAACTGTATCAGATAAAAGTTCAGTCTGAGACTCTATAAAAGTCTCAGCAAAGCAAAAAAGTCTATGATCAATTATGGTTACATAAGTCATCAGGCCAAGTTTATTGAGACCAGACCTATATTACAAACCAGTCTTAGTTTGGTTATATTTGGTAAAAATGACAGTGATTTTAGGGAGAAAAAGATGTTTCAATGAATGTTAAATTTCAGCTTGTTAATGGAGGCCTGTATCTACTAAGACTCATTTCCTGTATATTTCTTTGATGTTAGGGTATATTAATGTAAAATTTAGTTGAATTATTAAAGGACACTCTAGGGTTGTTTCTGAAGCTTATCTCAGTAATCTGTCTTTTGGATGAAGATCAGATGCCTCACACATAACCTGCAATCAAGACTGGAAGAAGATATAATTTAAGGAACTGTCTCCAACCTGGAAGGACCTTTCTATCAGGTACTCTTCACTAGCTCATGCCCAATGAAACTAACCGGAAACTGACTTTTGGTTTAACTCCCACTTCCAAAGGTCCCTAAGGTGGGCTGGTCTACAGAGGGGCCTGCTGACCTCAAACTCACCTTAAAATAAAGCTCAGAGGAAACTATAATACATGAGGATGAGGAGAAGACAACATCAGAAGTAGACTGCTTGCCCAAGATGCTGATCTGACTTTTACAATCATTTATAATGTTTTCTTGATCCTTGGACCTAAGACTATCAATCACATGTTTTCTATCATGGACACGCTTCTATGCCAGTTTAAAACTCAATCCAATTGTTGGGTTGTGGCCAAATACCTGTGCCTAGTACTTCTGGGTTACCTTGGTGGATTTCTGTTCTCTAGGGCTCTGATTGGATACCCCCTAGGAAATTTATTTTAGATGAGTGTTCAGTCTTGTTCTATCTATTCATGATATTACTGGATGAGATCTTCTCACATGGCCAATTAATGATACCTGCTCTGATGCTGTCCATAGATTTAAGTTTTCTCTTAGGGTCTTTCAAACTCAAGCAGAGTGACAAGCTAAGTCTCAATAGAAAAAATTAACCTCTCATCTATCAAAAGGAAAACTCTCACAATTATAGGGTGGATCTACGTGGTTAACACCAAGCTACGGCCATTTACGTTTAAAGGCTCCTCTAGGTTGGGAATGGTTAAATCATACTAAAAATGACCAACCTGGTAATTATGAGACAAGGCTGGGTGCTTTATGAACTATGCCTATTATTACTCTTAGAGAGAGTGATTGGTTGTGGAACTCAGTGGATTTGTGGCACTAATTTATGGCCTGACATCTACAGGGATGGATACAAAGGTGTAGCCTGGGATTCCCATGAATTTAAGGTCATACATGTTAACAAATTAGAGGTAACCCCAACAAATCTACCATTGGTATGATCCCAGTGGGTCAAAGATCTGTATTCTACTGGCATGACCATTGTGTGTTGTGTGTGTGCCCCTTCAATAGGGTTGGAGGATGTAATTGACCATATCGAAGCCTTAACAACTTTCATAAGCTTTAAATGTTAGTAACCGGGCTATTAGCCTATTGAATTCTGAGATCTCTATAAGAAAGGCGGTGCTACACAACTGCAAGGCCCTTGACACCTTACAGAATTTGGGGAAGATACCTGTGGTATAATTCAAAGTGAATGCTATATTTTCATACTTGATAAATACTTTAATGTAACACATTTGATGAACCATATGAAAAATCAGATTTCTGCGTTAAGTGACCCATTCCTTAGTCTTGATGCTCTTTAAAGAAAAAAAAAAAACGGGTTTGGTGTGGGAGGCTCATGGCTAAAATATTTACTTTTAATTCCACTAATGTTATTCACTATACCATTTGCATTTTGCTTGTTTCACAAGATTATTATTTCTTATATTACCAAGTGTATGACTGAGCCTCCAACGAAAATGATGACTAGACATGAAGCAGTTGATCAAATGTATAGCTCGATAAATGATCAATGATTGTAATAGTGTACCTCTAGGTATGAAAAGATGCAACGATAGGGAATACTATCCTGGACCATAACTAGAAGACAGGTGTCCAGAGATCTTTGACTATTAAGACCTAGTTCAGTTGAGTGTCTTATCAACAAAAACCTTTAGAACTGGAAATGAGCCTTCCCAGCAACATGGGACAAAATGGTCATGAAATGCCCCCGCAAAGTATGGTTGGATTTATGACCACAAGGGGGCTGTGTCAACTACAAATTGGCACATACCAAGAGCACTGCCAATGACTGAACAACAAAGGCATTTTCCATCTGCATCTACAGAGACTGAACCCCATGCTGCTATACCTGTTGACCTTCAACAATCCCTGAGGGAGTTCAGGGTGGAGTGAGGCACTCTGTGCTCCAGGGAATCTGGTGAGACAGGTCTTCAGATAGTTGGATGTTTTTAGGAACAGATTTTATGATCTCAATCCTTGCATCTCCTCATATCTAGAGAAGCACTAAATCCCTTCATGGTGACCTCAGATCCTTATGACTCACAAAAATCTTTTGTAAAATGAGCACTTCATAGCATAGAACTCCCTTCACCAAAACCTTATATATTGACTTTTCCCCACTGCCCCTTTGGAGCAGTCTCTGAGAGCTATCTGAGATGCTGCCTCCTGGGCTGCAGTCCTCATTTTGCCCCAAATAAAATTTCACTCACAACTCTCAAGTTGTACATCTATTTTTCATTGAAAATAGCTATTTTAAGTCCTAATACATGATGTTGTCAAAGTGCTGCACTCAATATGTCAGCAAATTTGGAAAACTCTGCAGTGGCCACAGGACTGGAAAAAGTCAGTTTTCATTCCAATCCCAAAGAAAGGCAATGTCAAAGCATGTTCAAACTACTGCCTGTTGCACTCATCTCAAACGCTAGCAAAGTAATGCTCAAAATCCTCCAAGCCAGGTTTCAACAGTATATGATGTACAGAGTACAACAACTTTCAGATGTTCAAGCTGGATTTCGAAAAGGCAGAGGAACCAGAGATCAAGTTGCCAACATCTGTTGGATCAGAGAAAAAGCAAGAGAGTTCCAGAAAAACATTTACTTATGCTTTATTGACTACACCAAAGCTTTTGACTGTGTGGATCACAACAAACTGTGGAAAATTATTAAAGAGATGGGAATACCAGACCACCTGACCTGCCTCGTGAGAAATCTGTATGTAGGTTAAGAAGCAACAGTTAGAACTGGACATGGAAAAACAGACTGGTTCCAAATTGGGAAAGAAGTACATCAAGGCTGTATATTGTCACCCTGCTTACTGAACTTCTATGCAGAGTACATCATGCGAAATGCTGGGCTGGATGAAGTGCAAGCTGGAATCAAGATTGCCAGGAGAAACGTCAATAACCTCAGATATGCAGATGACACCACCCTTATGGCAGAAAGTGAAGAAGAACTAAAGAGCCTCTTGATGACAGTGAAAGAGGAGAGTGAAAAGTTGGCTTAAAGCTCAACATTCAGAAAACGAAGATCATGACATCCAGTCCCATGATGGCAAATAGATGAGGAAACAATGGAAACAGTTGAGAGATTTTATTTTTCTGGGCTGCAAAATTTCTATTGGTGACTGCTGCCATGAAATTAAAAAATGCTTGCTCCTTGGAAGAAAAGCTATGACCAAACTAGATAGCATATTAAAAAGCAGAGACATTACTTTGCCAACAACGGTCCATCTAGTCAAATCTATGGTTTGTCTAGTAGTCATGTATGGATGTGAGAGTTGGACTATAAAGAAAGCTGAGTGCGAAAGAATTGATGCTTTTGAACTGTGGTGTTGGAGAAGATTCTTGAGAGTCCCTTGGACTGCAAGGAGATCCAACCAGTCCATCCTATAGGAAATCAGTCCTGAATATTCATTGGAAGGACTGATGCTGAAGCTGAAACTCCAATACCTTGGCCACCTGATGCAAAGAACTGACTCATTGGAAAAGACCCAGATGCTGGGAAAGATTGAAGGTGGGAGGAGAAGGGGACAACAGAGGATGAGATGGTTGGATGGCATCACCAACCTGATGGACATGAGTTTGAGTAAGTTCCAGTAATTAGTGATGGACAGGAAGGCCTGGCATGCTGCAGTCCATGGGGTCACAAAGAGTCACTGAACTGAACTGAATGAGTAGGACGAATATTCCAGCTATTTTGGGGAAGGGTGGGGATTTCTAGGAATTGGGCCACTGCTCACTTTTTGTCTTTCTTTGGGCCTTGGAACTCTCATGGTGCCTGTGGGTTTGTCATTGACCATGCTGATGTGTTACAACAAGCTTATACTGAGACTCAAGGTCGACTGGAAGTCAACTTATCCACCATCTTGAACCTAGTTGGTTTTAATCAGTTTGTTTCATGTTCAGGCTCTGTCATTCTTTTAAAGATTGTGCCCTGCCCCCTACCCTCCAGTTTCAAAATCAGTTCTCAAACCTTTTTCTCAATCTTCAGTTCTTAACTGGGGATTGGAGATAAAGGTGATGGGGAGACTGTAAAGAGAAGCTTTCAGCATCTTCTGGACTTATTGGAAAACTAGGAATTCTTTCTCCTCCCAGGAAACACTTTCTTAAAGTCCTCCCTTTCCCTCCTCCCCCACCCTTTCTCCCACAACTTCCCCTACAGCAATTCAGGCTACAATTGTCAGAGTACAGTAAGGCTGAAGCCAGAGAAGGGTCATGCAAAGCCTGTGCTAGATGCTTACAATTAGAATATCTACATGGGAGGTAGAGTCAGGGAATGTGAATTTATAAAAAAAAAAAAACAAAACTCTAGGCAATTCTTATCTGCAAGCTATAGTTTAAGACATTGTTCAGTTCAGTTCAGTTCAGTTCAGATCATCACTCAGTCGTGTCCGATTCTTTGCGATCCCATGAATCGTAGCACACCAGGCCTCCCTGTCCATCAGCAACACCCGGAGTTCACCCAGACTCACGTCCATCGAGTCACTGATGCCATCCAGCCATCTCATTCTCTGTTGTCCCCTTCTCCTCCTGCCCCCAATCCCTCCCAGCATCAGAGTCTTTTCCAATGAGTCAACTCTTTGCACGAGGTGGCCAAAGTACTGGAGTTTCAGCTGTAGCATCATTCCTTCCAAAGAAATCCCAGGGCTGATCTCCTTCAGAATGGACTGGTTGGATCTACTTGCAGTCCAAGGGACTCTCAAGAGTCTTCTCCAACACAACAGTTCAAAAGCATCAATTCTTCAGTGCTCAGCCTTCTTCACAGTCCAACTTTCACATCCGTACATGACCACAGGAAAAACCATAGTCTTGACTAGATGGACCTTTGTTGGCAAAGTAATGTCTCTGCTTTTGAATATGCTATCTAGGTTGGTCATAACTTTCCTTCCAAGGAGTAAGCGTCTTTTAATTTCATGGCTGCAGTCACCATCTGCAGTGATTTTGGAGCCCCCCAAAATAAAGTCTGACACTGTTTCCACTGTTTCCCCATCTATTTCCCACGAAGTGATGGGACAGGATGCCATGATCTTCGTCTTCTGAATGTTGAGCTTTAAGCCAACTTTTTCACTCTCCACTTTCACTTTCATCAAGAGGCTTTTTAGTTCCTCTTCACTTTCTGCCGTAAAGGTGGTGTCATCTGCATATCTGAGCTTATTGATATTTCTCCCAGCAATCTTGATTCCAGCTTGTGTTTCTTCCAGTCCAGAGTTTCTCATGATGTACTCTGCATATAAGTTAAATAAGCAGGGTGACAATATACAGCCTTGACATACTCCTTTTCCTATTTGGAACCAGTCTGTTGTTCCATGTTCAGTTCTAACTGTTGCTTCCTGACCTGCATACAGATTTCTCAAGAGGCAGTTCAGGTGGTCTGGTATTCCCATCTCTTTCAGAATTTTTCAGAGTTTATTGTGCTCCACATAGTCAAAGGCTTTGGCATAGTCAATAAAGCAGAAATAGATGTCTTCCTGGAACTCTCTTGCTTTTTCCACGATCCAGCGGATGTTGGCAATTTGATCTCTGGTTCTTCTTCCTTTTCTAAAACCAGCTTGAACATCAGGAATTTCACGGTTCACGTATTGCTGAAGCCTGGCTTGGAGAATTTTGAGCATTACTTTACTAGCATGTGAGATGAGTGCAATTGTGCAGTAGTTTGAGCATTGTTTGACATTGCCTTTCTTTGGGATTGGAATGAAAACTGACCTTTTCCAGTCCTGTGGCCACTGCTGAGTTTTCCAAATTTGCTGGCATATTGAGTGCAGCACTTTCACAGCATCATCTTTCAGGATTTGAAATAGCTCAACTGGACTATCACCTCCACTAGCTTTGTTCGTCGTGATGCTTTCTAAGGCCCACTTGACTTCACATTCCAGGATGTCTGGCTCTAGGTCAGTGATCACACCATCATGATTATCACACCATAAAAAGTTTGCAGCAAAGTAGAAAGTCAATTAAATATTTAGTTTAAATAAAATAATTGTTGGAAATATGATTACTAAATTGAATGCAAAATCCAAAGCCAAATCTTAAAAAAGAATAGTTATATAATAAATTGACTTCCCTTGTGGCTTAGAGGGTAAGGAGTCTGGCTGCAATGAAGGAGACCTGGGTTTGATCCCTGGTTTGGGATGATCCCCTGGAGAAGGAAATGGCAACCCACTCCAGTATGTTTGCCTGGAAAATCGCATGGATGCAGAAGTTTTATGACCCTAGATTACATTAGTAAAGATGAGAATTTGTGGATGTAAAAGCAAAACAAAACAAATAAAAATAAAGCCTATTAATTCTTAAAGAGGTGATATAAAAAAAATTACTCATTTGCTCTTCATTTTGACAACCAAAGAAGCATGGTTTAAGGGTTACATCTAATGAACTTAAAGGCAATCACTACTAGAATTAAGAACCACCTTTCAAATTATCACCAAAGAAAACAATGCAAGTGAGAAGAAAATGTAGAAAATATAGCAAATGAGCCAGAAAGAGAGTATGAAAAAGATTCCAGAAATAGGAGGAAATGCATTCAATTCTTATGCTAATTGTAAATGGTTTACACTCCGTAATAAAGTCTTGCTCAGACTAGGCTAAAAACAAAATATGATTATGTGCTGCTTATAAAACACAACCTGAAATGTAGTAACACATGGTTAAAATTAAAGGGGTTAATGAAGACATCAATCAAAAGTGGGCAAAAGAAAGTAAACAAGTGGGACCCGATTAAACTTAAAAGCTGTGACCAACCTGCACAGCATATTAAAAAGCAGAGACATTACTTTGCCACCAAGGGCCGTCTAGTCAAAGATATGGTTTTTCCAGTGGTCATGTATGGATGTGACAGTTGGACTATAAAGAAAGATGAGCACAGAAGAATTGATGCTTTTGAACTTCGGTGTTGGAGAAGACTCTGGAATGTACCTTGGACAGCAAGGAGATCCAACCAATCAATCCTAAAGGAAATCAGTCCTGAATATTCATTGGAAGGACTGATGCTGAAGCTGAAACTCCAATATTTTGGCCACCTGATGCAAAGAACCGACTCACTGGAAAAGACCCTGATGCTGGGAAAGAATGAAGGCAGGAGAAGGGGACAACAGAGGATGAGATGGTTGGATGGCATCACCAACTCGATGGATGAGTTTGAGTAAACTCTGGGAGTTGCTGATGGGCAAGGAGGCCTAGTGTGCTGCAGTCCATGGGGTCGCAGAGTCAGACATGACTGAGCAACTGAACATAACTGATGCAGAGAATAGGATGTTGACTCAGGTAAGCATTCTGGAGATTATTTAACCTTTAACAGTCATCCATCACACAAGGAAAAGACATTTGAGGAGGTGAACTTTCTAGTACACCATTCAGATTACTAGGAATGATGCAACTCAACATTTTGACAACACTATATTTTAATAAAAATAAATAAATTCTTCACTTCTGCATCTAGTAATGGTATAATAATGGTAACGGTAATTAACAGATCATAGTCACTACAGCTAAAGTTATAAGACACAAGCTTTAAAATATGATTACTCTTTTCATGTAGTTTAAGAATGAGATAAGAAATTTAGGCAAAGAATTGTAAAAAATATTAACTAAAAAACTGAATAAGAAGGAAGCACTTCGGAAAGGGTGAAGTGAATGCCTAAAGCATCCGGAGGACTAAAAAAAAAAAAAAATGTCAAGTTTTTCTGAACTCTGGAGGTTAACCAAAGTTTTAGAACAATCATGAAAAATGTTTATTCAAGAAAAGTGGCTCAATCTCCATAAGATCAGCAAGCTTTGTGGTATTTTAACTTGTCCATCCCCTTCTTCACTGTTCTTTGGTAACCTTGAAAACCAACAGCCTTGCACCTACAAAACTAAGATCCAAGATTTCAAGTGCCAAAGCTAAGTCCTGGTGCAGCCAAATAAATAAATATAAAAAAAGTTTTTAAAAACATGCAGGCTCCAGAGCTCTGCGTTTGAATCTCAGTTCTTCCACCTCTCGGCTGTGGCTCTGGACAACTCACTGACCCTCTGTATGCCGCCACACTCTCATCTGTGAAATAGGATTGTGCGGGAGTGTAAATGAGTTTGCAAAGGACTTACAAAAGTGACTAGCACTTAGTAAGTCCTCAGTACACCTCAGTGACAGTTACACAGGACCTTACTCTTTGAATTCTAGTTTCACTTCAGGTAACCTAACAAAAGACAAGCACAAGGAGGGACTCTGCATGTGCTCCACATGTGGTACATGTCCTGCTGGGTCAATTTGGGGGTTCATGCTGGGAGCATCTCCAAGAGGTTGACAGACTTTCCAAACATCTCACTGAAGGTCACCAAATGTAAAAAACCACCGATAAGGATGCTAACAACTTCATTTAGACTTTCTACATCCCATAATATTGTGAAAAGAAGTGTGTAAATTCCATTTTCATTACCCAGTGGTTTGTGGTGAAGATTGAAGTGGACTCAAGTAGCAAAAGCACTAAGAGGCTCTGAGAATTCTGACATTCCCTCTCTCTTCACTTTCTGGAAGTGCATTTGGATTTCTTTTCTCAAGTGACCTGGGTGGTGAATAGATTGTCCCAAGAATATGAGGCATTTCTGTTCATGGTGTTCCCTGCTGCTCTTTTTCTAGGAAATCCACTTGTGTTCTAAGAAGATGACTGCATTCACCTCTGCCCTCAAGCAAGTCATTGAAAAGCTGAGCTAAGGCCAAAGCTTCTCCAGAACAGTTTATAGAGATTCAGATGTATAAGAGACTCAGAAAGTACCAAAGAGTCTTAGAAACAATCGATGGACATGCTGCCCATCTAATGTAATTCACTCCATGTGCAGGCATATTTACAGCACAACAATACCTCACCTGACTTAGGAAATGAGAAAACTTACAACCCATAATTTCTGAAAAATTGGAGCTAGTTCCTTTGGGTGCCCAAATATTTCATTTTAACCCTTTTACTTAAAAAAAAAAAAAAAAAACAAAGAAAGAAATGATTCTGAAGTGTGATCTACACTGGCTGGTTTCAAAAGAATATGGAAAATTATTTCATCAAGGGGGAAATCATCTCCAGCCACTAACAACTAAGACTCAGCCTGAGCACATCTCCTTCCCTTCGGGGCAGGCTCCACTTAAATCCTCCTGTGTCCCAGATGGAGATGCCACCAAGTACACAATCCCTTAGAGATCCAGCCTCCACAGCACCATCTCTCAGACCCCGCTCCAGTTAGCCCTGGAGTCCTGTTGATTTTATCATGTGACTGTTTCTCCATTTCTATCTGTTCTCCAATGGCCCCCATTTCCGGAGCTCACCATCCCCTCTACCTGGACTACTAGCAAAGCCACCTCTCCCTTCTGCATTAACTGATGGTCCGTGTGATATATCTGCTCCTGTCACATTGTTTGAAAGTCTTTCCATGGCTTAAAGTTGCCTTAAGGATAAAGCCCAAGCTTGAGAAGAGAGCATATGACTCCCTCGGTGACACAGACTCCGAGTCTCAAACGTTTCCTCTGCTTCTGCTGCTAAGTCACTGCAGTCGTGTCCAATTCTGTGAGACCCCATAGACGGCAGCCCACCAGGCTCCTCTGTCCCTGGGATTCTCCAGGCAAGAATACTGGAATGGGTTGCCAGGTCCTTCTCCAATGCATGGATGCATGCTAAGTCACTTTAGTCGTGTCCAACTCTGTGCGACCCTATGGACAGCAGCCTACTAGGCTCCTCTGTCCGTGGGATTCTCTAGGCAAGAATACTGGAGTGGGTTGCCATTTCCTTCTTCAACTTTTCCTCTAATCTTCTCTATGTCTGTTGATGCTCTGACTGAAATACAGTGCTACTTAAATTTTTCCATACAGGAGCCTCCAGGCCTTGCTCCTCCTGTTTCCTGGATCTGGAATACCATTCCTCCTCCTCTTGGCCTCCTCTCCCTTTAGGATACATCTGAGGCTCATGTCCCTTCTTTCAGAAAGTCTTCCTCCTTCCCTGCCCATGCTTGCTGGTTGAGCTGGACACTCATCCTTAGAGGTGCTATGGTGCCCTGTGCCTATGAAGAGGTCAAAGACCATGCTTAGTTTAATCACATGGTGATACAGTTCCAGGGAATAGCAAGAATAGATTAGAAGGCCTTCTTAAATGAACAGTGCAAAGTAGTAGAGGAAAACCAGAGAATGGGATAGACTAGACATCTCTTCAATAAAATTGGAGATATCAAGGGAATATTTCAGGCAAGAATGGGCACTAAAAAGGAAAAAAACGGTAAAGAACTAACAGGAGCAGAAGAGATTAACAAGAGCTGGCAAGAATACACAGAAGAATTGTACAAAAAGGGTCTTAACCATCCAGATAACCAAAATGGTGTGGTCCCTCACCTAAGAGCCAGATATCTTGGAGTGTGAAATCACGTAGGCCTTAGGAAGCATTCGTATGAATAAAGCTAATGGAGGTGATGGAATTCCAGCTGAGCTAGTGAAAATCCTAAAAGGTGGTACTGTTAAAGTGCTGCACTCAATATGTCAGCAAATTTGGAAAGCTCAGCAGTGGCCACAGGACTGGAAAAGGTCAGTTTTCATTCCAATTGCAAAGAAGGGCAATGCCAAAGAATGCTCAAACTCCTGTATAATTCTGCTTATTTCACATGCTAGTAAGGTTATGCTCAAGATCCTTCAAGCTAGGCTTCAGCAGTATTTGAAATGAGAATTCCAGATGTGCAAGGTGGATTCAGAAAAGGCAGAGAAACCAGATATCAAATTACCAACATTCGTTGGATCATAAAGTAAGGAATTCTAGAAAAACATCTACCTCATTGACTATGCTAAAGCCTTTAACTGTGTGGATCACAAGAACCTGGAAAATTCTTGAAGAGATGGGAATACCAAGACCACCTTACCTGTCTCCTGAGGAACCAGGTCAAGAAGCAACAATGAGAACTGTACATGGAAAAATGTACATGTTTGAAGGGCTGTGGCTGCTGAGGAGCTGCCTTCTGAACCCTCACAAGTACTTGTTGTAGCTCTTCTGGAAACAAAAACAAACAAACAAAAAAAAGGAAGCGCCTAAACATATTGATTTCACAAAGAGGGAAAGTATGAACCAAAAGATGTTTTACAAGCTAGGGGTGGGGATGGAATGGGAGGGCTTTTGGGTGGTGTTGGGCTGCACCCCGCAGGCCTATAATCCCTAAATGTACCCAGCTTCAAGACCAAAGAAACAGCCCGGAGTGCATGATGGAGACATCATGGTTTAATGGATGGGGGAGCCTACCTAATTGAAGCAAGGTCCTGGGGGAACACCCCACCGTGTGCAGTGATGGGAGGCAGGTCATGGTGGCAGGCTTCACTCCTCAGGAGAGGGGGAGGGTGCCCATTAAAGCCAAAATTGACATCAGGTGGGCTCATTAGTTACCAGGGAAACCAGGAGGGGGGTCCTCTCCTCATAACCCTTTTGATAAGAATAATCACCAGCTGGGGTCTGGGGAAAGTACTAGGAAGGTGAGTCGTGTGAGTAGGGTGCAGGTGCAGCAGGCACTGCTCGGGCAGGGGAGGGATAGACATTAGGACCACAGGCATCTTGGGGGGCCCAAACATACCTTCCTCTCCAACACACCCCATATGACCTAGACAATCTTGGCCAGCCCCTCCTCTGTCATATTGCTGGGGTCAGGTTTGTACAGGGGACACTTCCACCAGATACCACAAATACAATGCAGACTGGCCACCCCGGCTGGTCACAAACCCAGAGTCACCCCCCTGGGAGGAGTGGGCCCTGGCTCTAAGAGAAACATTTCACTGGCTTAGTCTCAGCTGTCATAGCACAGGTCTGCACCCCCATGTTATGCTGAGTGCCATTACAGGTGAACCCATTAGGTCTTCCAAATATGAGCCAGTTAATGCCATTATTTCCAGTAGTCATGTACAGATGTAAGAGTTGGAGTATAAAGAAAGCTGAGTGCCAAAAAAGTGCTGCTTTTGAACTGTGGCATTGGAGAAGAAACTGGAGAGTGCCTTGGACAGCAAGGAGATCCAACCAGTCCATCCTAAAGGAAATCAGTCCTGAATATTCATTGGAAGGACTGATGCTGAAGCTGAAACTCCAATGCTTTGGCACCTGATGCAAAAAACTGACTCATTGGAAAAGACTCTGATGCTGGGAAATATCGAAGACAGGAGAAGGGGATGACAGAGGATGAGATGGTTGGATGGCATCACCAACTCAATGGACATGAGTTTGAGTAGGCTCCGGGAGTTGGTGATGGACAGGGAGGCCTGGTGTGCTGCAGTCCATGGGGTCGCAAAGAGTCGGACACGACTGAGCAACTGAACTGAATCCCATTAGTTGGAACTGTGTACCCAGAAGCCAGCCTATTCCATTCCACATAACAGAGCCCAGGGGGCTCATGGGCTGTCAGCTGTACAGTGACATTTACCTACAGGGGTCCTTCTGATGTATTGGCACATGGAACCAGGAATGGTGAGTCTCCCCCTCCCCTCCACTTTCAGTAGTCCCTACATCATCATATCAGCCACTTCAATTTTCCACAGAAGTCCCAAGGAGGACAACAGCAACATCTCACTGCACACCCAGCAATTAGACATATCTCACAGTAAAGCCAGTGTTGCTGCTCCGTCTACAAACAGATTTACTCCCTGAGACAAGGGAGAAAATGTAAGACATCTAACAGGCACAACACAGGGGAGATGATGACCAGAAAGCATAATACAAGCAGTAAGCACATTTTAAGATAAACCACACCTGCCTGTGAATTTTGTCCTCATCTGCAATACAGTTCAGAAAACTCAATGGTTCAAGGATACAAGAACATGTCTAAAATCACATATACAATGTCACCTAGTTCTACTTTCGATGTATAAACCACAACTACTCCATTTTGACTTTCAAAATGATTCCCTTCCTCAATGGCCAAAGCAGATGTACAATGCATATCTGAACGATGACAGAATGGTTGCTCTGGTCAGTAAAATTTACGTGAAACCCTGTGTAAACCAGAATGACTCCCCCCCTCCCCAACATGTGCAGATTTTTCGATCAGTTCCCCTTTTGATGTCACATCTTCCAAATCAGAAAGCAGTGATGATCAAAATACCCATCCCTTGATGCTGGGGTGCTGGCTCCTACCCCAGGTTACCCCAGGTTCAGATTATGTCCCTCAGTGTGAGGTCTCCTCTGTATTTTGCTAGTTATTCATATTGCAGGAAAATTAATCAGATCTCGTGAGCAGGCTCAGAGGTATGTTGATGAGGAAACACTTTATTTTTATCACTGAGAGCCAACATGTTATCACTTATACTCAATTGTCACAGAAGCATGTACATGTGCTTTTAGCAGAAGACTTAAAGCAATGTTGCACTTCATGAGCAGTTACGCTCTGTGACAATTTCACTAGATCATTTTCTTTCCAGAACATCAGAGCAAAAGTATGGTTAACACAATAACCTTCAAAAACACAGACCTCAATTAACAGAACTAGAATTTAACATCCACTAAAATACAATATTTGGAGATGGCAATGGCAACCCACTCCAGGATTCTTGCCTGGAAAATCCCATGGACAGAGGAGCCTGGTAGGCTGCAGTCCATGGAGTCGCAAAAAGTCGGACACAACTGAGCAAGTTCACTTTCACTTTTCACTTTCCTGCATTGGAGAAGGAAATGGCAACCCACTCCAGTGTTCTCGCCTGGAGAATCCCAGGGATGGCAGAGCCTGGTGGGCTGCCATCTATGGGGTCGCACAGAGTTGGACACGACTGAAGCGACTTAGCAGCAGCAGCAGCAAAATATAACATTGCTCTAAAATTACCCTCATCTCCACCAAACAGCCGAATCAAGACTAATTTGCAAAATATGGTCAACTGACCACATATGCGCCTCCAAAATGGACAGAGGAGCCTGGTGGGCTACAGTCCATGGGGTCAGAAAGAGAGAGACACGACTAAGCAACTAACACACAGGCATTAGGCCTGCATAATTCCCATGTTACTTTTGGGTAGGGCTTCTCTGGTGGCTCAGATGGTAAAGAATTTGCCCATAACACAGGAGATCTCTGCTCAGGAAGATTCCCTGGAAAAGGGAATGGCAACTCACTCCAGTATTCTTGCCTGGGGAATTAAATGGAAAGAGGAGCCTGGTGGGCCACAGTCATGGGGTCACAAAGAGTCAGACACAACTGAGTGACTAAGCACACAGGACACAAAGTGGCTGTGGTGGAACTCTTCAGAAGTCTCAGACCAAATTCCCCAAAAGCCTCTCAAAGCCAGGAAAGCCATGCCAAAACCTGCTCTCACACTCCACCTCAGTGAACTTCTCTCTTCTAGAGGTCCCCAAAATATCACAATTCTTGCACATGACAGGAGACAGTCTTTCCCATTCATCTGCTAAGGCTGCTCAGAACCCAAGAGTGTCCAGTATCTGGAGGGACCAGGCAGAGAGAAAGAAAAAGCGTCAATTCTACCCACAGGTGTAGTTTACCAAAGTGCTATAAATCAAAACCAACTTGAGGGGAAGGGCTTCCTTAATCTGAAAAACACAGATCAAAACCAGCAATATTCTAGACAAAACTAGTAAAAGTTATAACCATATTCACTAGTTCACTCAGTAACCAACCCTTTTGTCAATTTTTTATGAAGCCGTCAGGTCTTCCATTAAGATTCTTTAAGTTCTTAGCCAGTTTAGAAATATTAATACAATTGAAATTTATCAGAGGCCTGTCACTATCAAAAGGTCCTTCTTATGAATCTTCTTGAAGGTGAAGCACTTTGCAAAAGCATCAGATAAAACAATAACTGTCTATAAAAGACAAAAGATGTAAAAAGACAAGCCTAAGCACCTGATTACAGTGTAAGCAATAAAGAAACTTGGATACAATAACTAGAATTATGACCAATGACACTGTATAGGAGACAGGGATCAAGACCATCCCCAAGAAAAAGAAATGCACAAAAAGCAAAATGGCTGTCTGAGGAGGCTTTACAAATAGCTATGAAAAGAAGAGAAGTGAAAAGCAAAGGAGAAAAGGAAAGATTTACCCATTTGAATGCAGAGTTGCAAAGAATAGCAAGGAGAGGTAAGATAAGCTTTCCTCTGTGATCAATGCAAAGAAAAAGAGGAAAACAATAGAATGGGAAAGGCTAGAGATCTCTTCAAGAAAATGAGAGATACCAAGGGAACATTTCATGTAAAGATGGGCTCAATAAAGGACAGAATGCTTCCTAGCAGAAGCAGACAATATTAAGAAGAGGTGGCAAGAATACACAGAAAAACTATACAAAAAAGATCTTCAGGACCCAGACAACCACAATGGTATGATCACTCACCTACAGCCAGACACCCTGGAATGCAAAATCAAGGTGGGCCTTAGGAAGCATCACTACAAATGAAGATAGTGGAGGTGATGGAATTCCAGTTGAGCTATTTCAAATCCTAAAAGATGATGCTGTGAAAGGGCTGCACTCAATATACCAGCAAATGTGGAAAACTCAGCAGTGGTCCCAGGACTGGAAAAGGTTAGTTTTCATTCCAATTCCAAAAGAAAGGCAATGCCAAAGAATGCTCGAACTACCACACAATTGCAGTCATCTCACACACTAGTAAAGTAATGCTCAAAATTCTCCAAACCAGGCTTCAGGAATACATGAACCATGAACTTCCAGATGTTCAATCTGGCTTTAGAAAAAGGAGAGGAACCAGAAATCAAACTGCCAACATCCACGGGATCATCGAAAAAGCAAGAGAGTTCCACAAAAACATCTATTTGGGCTTTATTGACTATACCAAAGCCTTTGACTGTGTGGATCCGAATAAACTGTGGAAAATTCTGAAAGAGATGGGAATACCAGACCACCTGACCTGCCTCTTGAGAAACCCGTATGCAGGTCAGGAAGCAACAGTTAGAACTGGGCATGGAACAACAGACTGCTTCCAAATAGGAAAAGGAGTATGCCCTATTAGAACATTATAGGTATATTTTCACCCTGTATATTTTCACCCTGCTTATTTAACTTATATGCAGAGTACATCATGAGAAATGCTGGGGTGGATGAAGCATAACCCGGAATCAAGATTGCCAGGAGAAATATCAATAACCTCAGATATGCAGATGACAGCACCCTTATGGCAGAAAGTGAAGAAGAACAAAAGAGCCTCTTGATGAAAGTGAAAGAGGAGAGTGA